>NC_028639.1:44903040-44926555 GCF_001406875.1 Solanum pennellii | reverse complement strand
AAGAGTATATGGATACCTCAATGATCAATCATGAAGATATTTGTATAATTGATAGTGGAACAACGCACGCCATATTCAAAGATAAGAAATATTTCTCCTACTTGCTTAGAAGAAAAGCAAATGTTACTACAATTTCTGGTAATTCAAACTTAATAGAAGGCTCCGAAAGAGCTACTACATTTCTACCTAAGGGGACAAAAATTGTCATAGAAGATGCATTGTTCTCTTCTAAATCCCCAAGAAATCTGTTAAGTTTTAAAGATATTAGCCGAAATGGATATCATGTTGAGACAATAAATGAAATGAATGTTGAATACCTTGGTATTACCAAGATTGTCTCAGACCAGAAATATGTGTTGGAGAAATTATCAACTTTATCTTCTGGCCTGTATTATGCAAAAATAAGTACAATTGAAGCACACTCTATCGTAAATCAGAAGTTTACTGACTTAAAGACTTTTGTGCTTTGGCATGACCGAATAGGTCATATTGGATCAATAATGATGAGACGAATCATTGAAAACTCAAATGGACATCCATTAAACAACCTAAAGATTCTTACAAATGATGAGTTTTCGTATGCTGGTTGTTGCCAAGGCAAATTGATTACTAGGCCATCACCAATGAAGGTTAACATTGAATCCCCTCAATTTTTAGAACGAATACATGGGGATATTTGTGGACCTATTCACCCATCTAGTGGGTCGTTTAGATATTTTATGGTCCTAATAGACGCATCTTCAAGATGGTCTCATGTGTGCCTCTTATCATCCCGCAACCTGGCGTTTGCAAAATTATTGGCATAAATGATACGATTAAGAGCGCAATTTCCAGATTATCCCATTAAGATAATTCGCCTTGATAATGCTGGCGAATTCACATCCCAAGCTTTTGATGCTTATTGCGTATCGGTAGGGATAAAAGTTGAACATCCTGTAGCTCATGTTCATACTCAAAATGGCCTTGCTGAGTCATTTATTAAGCGCTTACAATTGATAGCAAGACCTCTACTTATGAAAAGTGAATTGCCTATTACTGTTTGGGGTCATGCTATCTTACATGCAACATCACTTGTTCGTCTCAGACCGACTCATTATAATAAATACTCCTCATCACAATTGGTATTTGGCCATGAACCAAATATTGCTCATCTTCGAATTTTTGGAGGTGCTGTATATGTGCCTGTAGCACCACCTCAGTGCACCAAGATGGGCCCTCATAGAAGGTTAGGCATATATATTGGGTTTGATTCACCCTCAATAATTCGCTACCTTGAGCCATTGACGAGAGATTTATTCACTGCAAGATTTGCAGATTGTCGATTTGATGAAACAAATTTTCTGCAATTAGGGGGAGAGAAAAATAAACTCAAAAGTGAAATTGCATGGAGAGTTTCATCATTATCTCATTTTGATACACACTCCTCTGTGTGTGAACAAGACGTCCAGAAGATCATCCATTTGCAAAACATAGCAAATCAAATGCCAGACGCATTTACTGATTCAAAAAGAATAACAAAGTCACATATTCCTGCAGTAAATGTGTCTATCCGAATCGACGTCCCAAAAGGACCATCTACAAGTGCCATAGCTTCTGAATCACAAATACGCCTGAAGCGTGGTAGACCATTGGGTTCAAAAGATAAAAATCCTAGAAAAAGAAGTACAAAAAATGACACTACAAAACAATTTCACGAAGAAATTCAAGATCTGATTAATTCTGATATTCCTGATGAGATCAGTGAATCCGAGACTCAAGTAAATGAAGAACTCTCAATAAGTTCTACAAGTGATGGGATAAGTTTAGATCGATCAAAAATCATAGTGGATAATGTTTTCGCATATGATGTTGCACTTAACATTATGTAAGGAAATGAGGATCTTGAACCTCTATCTGTCGAAGAATGTCGACAAAGACGTGATTGGCCAAAATGGCAAGAAGCAATTCAATCAGAATCAAATTCACTTGCTAAGCGTGAGGTTTTTGGACCAATAGTCCAAACGCCTAGTGATGTTAAACCAATTGGGTAAATGGGTCTTTGTACGAAAAAGAAATGAGAGAAATGAGATTGTAAGATACAAGGCACGTCTTGTTGCACAAGGATTCTCTCAACGACCCGGTGTCGACTATGAAGAAACATATTCATCTGTTATGGATGCAATAACTTTTCGATATCTCATCGGTTTAGCTGTACATGAAAATCTTGAAATTCATCTAATGGATGTGGTTACAGCTTACCTTTACGGTTCACTTGATAATGAAATTTATATGAAAGTTCCGAAAGGACTTAAAATGCCTGAAGCATGTAGTTCAAAATCTCGGGAAAATGTATTCAATCAGATTACAAAAGTCATTATATGGCTTAAAACAATCAGTGCGAATGTGGTATAATCGCCTCAGTGAGTACTTGATAAATAAGGTTATATAAACGATGTCATTTGTCCTTGTATATTTATTATGAAAACAACATTGGGGTTTTTTATTCTTGCTGTTTATGTTGCTGACATTAATCTCATTGGAACTCCAGAAGAGGTTCTAAAGGCAATTGAATATCTAAAGAAAGAATTTGAGATGAAAGACCTTGGAAAGACAAAAATTTGTCTTGGACTACAAATAGAATATTTAGTAGACGGGGTCTTCATCCATCAATCTGCCTATACTGAGAAAATCTTGAAACGATTTTACATGGACAAAGCACATCCATTAAGTACTCCAATGGTTGTCCGATCACTTGAAGTGAGTAAAGGATCCATTCCGACCTCAAGAAGAGAATGAGGAACCTCTTGGTCCAGAAGTACCTTATCTTAGTGCAATTGGGGCACTTATGTATCTTGCTAATGCTACGAGACCTGACATAGCATTTTCTGTTAATTTGTTAGCAAGATATAGTTCTTCCCCTACACGAAGACATTGGAATGGAGTTAAACATATGTTGCGATATCTAAGGGGAACTAGTGATATGTGTCTGTTTTATACTAACAAAGATAGTGCAGATCTTGTTGGCCATGCAGATGCAGGTTATTTATCTGACCCACATAAAGCTCGATCACAAACAAGCTATCTGTTCACATACGGAGGTACTTCTATATCATGGCGATCTACGAAGCAGTCTATTGTCGCTACTTCTTCAAATCATGCTGAGATAATAGCCATTCATGAAGCAAGTAGAGAATGTGTATGGTTAAGATCAGTAATACATTTTATCAAAAAAAGATGTGGTTTGAAGTGTGGCGTCAAGATACCCACAATACTCTTTGAAGACAATGTTGCATGCATAGCTCAATTAAAAGGAGGCTTTATAAAAGGAGATAGAACGAAACACATTTCACCAAAATTATTCTTCACACATGATCTCCAGAAGAATGGTGATATTGATGTGCGACAAATTTGTTCGAGTGATAATCCAGCAGATTTATTTACCAAATCTTTACCGGCCTCAACTCTTGAGAAGATGGTTCACAAAATTGAAATGCGGAAACTTAACCATCTGAGTCGTGATTTTTATCAGGGGGAGTAAAATACACACTGTACTCTTTTTTCCTTATTCTAGGTTTTGTCCCACGGGGTTTTCCTGGAAAGGTTTTTAATGAGGCAGCAAATAATGCGTATCATAAGATATGTTTACTCTTTTTCCTTCACTAGAATTTTTTCCCACAAGTTTTTTTTTAGTAAGGTTTTAACGAGGCACAATATCTATGGACATCCAAGGGGGAGTGTTATAAATCTGTTGAATAAGTGGATAGTCCATAAAGTTAGTACATGAACAACCATTCATATTCACTAGGTTTCGTGAACCTTTTTGAATAAGAATGTATCTATTTATTATAATACTTAATATGGTAACCTTTGGAATGATTTCTCACTCTATAATTAGGGTTGTTCATTCACTATTGTAATATATATATATGAAAACTTACATATACTTGAATAAGAAGAAAGTCTTCTCCTACATCTACTTCTTTTGTCTTCTTCTTATAATCTTGATTTTATAACATTTCGCTACTTTTTCTTTTTTTTGTTAATTTAGATATAAAATAAATAAAACGTAGATATATAGATATACATAAATTATTATTATATTGTTATTTAATAATTTACATTGTCTTGTTATTATTATTAGAAAGGAGGAGTAACCGCAAATAGTTACTTTAATAGTTGATTTAATGAAATTGATAACTATACACAAAACTGATAATTTGGTCGGTTACTTTTACTTTACTTTTTTTTTTTGCTTTTTGGTTAATTCTAGTAACAGATATTTTGTTAGAGCTTTTTTTTAAAAAAATTAATAAATACATATTCTTAGTTTTTTCTTATTTTTAAAACTATTTAAAATTATTTTTAATTATTTAAAAAAATTGATTTTTGTGATGCTGACTCGTAAGTGCTATCACATCTCCTATTATATGTTTATAGATATATAAATTTTTTAGCGGTTTATTTCAGCAAGAAAGGAATATTGCTCCAATTTATGGACTAGATAATTATTTTTGTCAGTCCTAGATTTAAATAAATTAATTGCATGTGATAAATATTTATATATCTTTACATATATAGAAAAAATATCTCAATTGTATGACAAACACTGCAAAAGCTTTATAAAGAGAGCAAAACGTAAAAAATATTCCTTTTTGTAAAGCGTAAGTTTTTCTTCCACTTTATATAGTGTAAGAAAAAGTTCTACTTTACAAAGTGTAAGAAAAACTTTCACTTTATAAAGTGTAAGAAATAGTTTCATTATATATTGAAAATATAGATGTTACGGGACCAACGGAAAACGTTTGAAATATTGAATAAAATGAAATTTTTTTTCTACTGAATCTATTTTAATTACTTTCTAAAATAATGACTTATTTAGATTTTTTTTTTTTTGGCTTATTTAAGTTCCAAACATATTAATGTGGCATCATGCCGGAACGTGGTTTAGGCTTTGTGATCATTGATCACAAAATAGAAAGGCAGCACATTTATGAGTGACTTGAGAGTAATAATATGTTTGATAAGCAAAACTAGTAACGAGTAATATTATCAAGATTTTAATGTAGTTACTTTTCAAGTGTTTATGGCGTATTTCTTGATTTCGTTCAAGTATTTTATCATACAATGGCAAAAATAGAAATCTACAAATCTGATTAGTGAGTGCTTATAAAATAAGAAATTTGATCTCTACTAAAACAATTACTTCACAAAAAGTTTGAGGGTGAATTATTTATGAAAAAAGGATACGCATGTAATGAAACAGTTGGGGTGAGTATAAATTAAAAAGGATAGTAATGCGTGTATAAATGAAAGTTCACATGATGATAATCATATTGTTGTTGGCGTGGTCCTAAATATCCAATAATAAAGGAACCAACTGCCCAAGTGGTGCAAATTGCCCATGCCTTGCCAACAACAACAAAAGAATTATCTCTTCTTTTCCTTCATTTATTATTGTGATTTATGATAAATAAATAAATGCAGGCTCACATTGCCAGAAGTTAATCTCATTAATGGGCCAGACCAATTAACACCTAAATATACTTATAATCACACTAAGTGAAGACAAGTACATTAGTTAAAATACAAATAAAAATAGAAAAAGGTAAATCTGACCGTAGATAATTATTTATTTTTTTAAAATAAGAATAAAGTATTTAACTCATGTATTTGATTTGTGCATCTAAATTAATTAAATAACATGTCTGCCTGCCTGTCCGCCTGCCCGCCACCATGTATTACACTTAAATTTGGCTCCCTGCCTCTGCCTGCGGATGATTGAAGGAACCCATAAATGCCTGCCGGCTGCTTCATTTAGAAAATGAAGTCACGAGAAAAAACATTGTTTTCAAATTTGATTTGTTTGTAAGGAGAACCAATTTAATGGAGCTAGAGACTCTGCGTAACGGGATACTTAATTTGCGTCTTAAAAAACATACGTCAAAACACAAAATAGTGTATCAACTTTATCTTATACCCTATTTCGATCCACTTAAAAATCACTTTTTAAAATTATTTAAATTATTATTTTAAAAGTGGAGAGTTTTAATTTTTACTTTTAACTTATTTTAAATCGATTTTAAAATTTTTCAAACAGTCTCAAAACCTAAAAATGACTTAAAAGGTTGACCAATTTTTAAATCCATTAAAATAATCTCTCAATCAAAATTTAAATATTTCTATTATTAACTTCTCTTTTCGCAATGCATCAGACCTATCCGAGTCTAGTCAAATAAATAATTTACATGACTATACGAGTTCTTAATATAATTGTAGTTCATTTATAACTAGTAAATTTAATCGTGCTTAGCACAATTTATAAGAAAATTAATAAATTGAAAATAATAATTTTATAACTTAGATATAGCGAAAATAAATTTTAATTATGTTATATTGATTAAAACACAAAAACAATATTTTTATTGGTGTTAAATGAACCACATTTAAAATAAGTAAATTTACATTTCAAATAAAAAAAAAGAAATAAAACCTAATATAGCTAAAATCATAAAAAGAAAAGTTTTTAAAATTTCGTAGAGAATTTCACTACGTCTACTTTAATATCTGTAATTTTCTATCTAATAATTTAAGACAGATGGCTTAATAAATATATATGCATAGCTACCATCTTCTCTTTCACTATTCATTTTTTCAAGCTGGCATAACATTATATGAACACGTAAGAATAATATAAAAAAAATAAGTTCTAGCGACAATAATTATAAAGATTATTAAAATTTTTATCTATATTAATTAAGTAATATTAAAATTAATGTCTCTAAATGTTATAAGATATATATAAAGTGTGTTAATTATTATTAAAAATATATATTTTAGCAGTAATTAAATTATTATTATTAATTAATTATCATTAATAATTATTTTTAATATATTGAATTAAGAATTCATTTAATTTTTTTATAAAAAATTATATTATTTATTTAATTAATATTAATTTGTTTCACAGAAGAAACATGACTAGCTTGAGATAATTGATGAAAGATTGGGCCTTCCTCTTAAAAGCTTTCAACTGTAACCTAACTAGGAAAATGACATTCCAAATTAATTAATAATTATTATATATATTTATTTGGCAGCTCCTTTGCAGTGGGATTTGTTTCCGTTAATTAATTAAAATTTTGTCCTATTTACGGTGGAATGCACGTCATGAAGGGCCCCTTCATATTGGACAATAAACAACAACTTGAGAGCCACAGAGAAATTAGGCTAAAATTAATATCTCAAAAATGTATACTTGCATTTTATGACAAAAATAAATTATCCGTAAATATTTTAAAATTAGAACATTTAATTATATATAAATATTTGGCTCAATGTGACTATTTAAATTGATCTTACGGTCACTATATCAAAAATAATTTTTAACTATAATTTATAAATAATAATGCTATTTTATATATATATATATATATATNACATTTATTATAATAACAATTTACTAATACCAATAACGGTTTTTTGTTAATGAGTAGTGAGTTGGTTAGAAAAGTAAAAGTTCTTAAATAACTGTTAGGACCATCGCAAAGTATAGTTGCGCAACTGTAAATCAAAAACAAGTCAAGTGGAATTAAGTTGTTAACATTAACATCTATGGACAATAGTACAATTTCAATTAAAATGTACTTATTTTAATAAAAAATAAAAAAAAACTCAATTTTGATGTGGTGTTCGGTATCATGTCCATCTTACTAAGGAAGTAAGTAAAAGGGAGAGCGCATTAATGACAATATTTACTCTGCCTCTACAGGAGTTTTATATAATGCAATGCAGTCCAATATTGTCATAGCAAAATGCATAGAGTTGTTAGTTTAACACTCTTTTAACAAAAGAGAATTAGCATGGCTTCAAAACCAGGGATTCTCACAGAATGGCCATGGACATGGCTTGGGAATTTCAAGGTACTCATCCTTTTCGTAGTACGTAAATCATAAAGTAGATGTATCTTCTTGTCTTTCCCTCTTTAATCCTGTTGTTGAAAAAGTGTTCTTTTGATTAGTGTCTAATTCTAGATGATGATTTTTGTGTGATGCACGTTAACCACTTAGTAGTAGTAGGTGAGATAGTTTGATTTGAATAGTGGACCATGGCAGCACATGATATTATATTTAATCAATTAATTTTGTTTGTATGTATGTATGTAGTACGTTGTTTTGGCACCATTTGTGGGACGTAGCATTGAGTCACTGTTGAATAGAGAAGATGGAAGCAAGATAGATATTGGATACTTAATTATATTTCCATTTCTTCTATTCCGAATGCTTCACAATCAAATATGGATATCCTTGTCCAGATACAGAACTGCAAAGGGTGATAATCGAATTCTTGATAAAACCATTGAATTTGACCAAGTTGACAGAGAAAGAAATTGGTACGTACTCTACTCAACTTTGTATTATAAGTATATGTTCATCAATAACCACTTTTTTCTTAAACTATATACTTTCTAATTTGACTTGACATGAAGTTAAAAAAAATAAAAAAGCAGCACACGTTTATTATTAGACAAGAATATATAATCCCCACCTCTCTCTTATCCTTTAAATATTTCCTACTTTCTCTTTTGTAATTGTTAAACTTCAAATTTCTAAATTTTGAACGTAAAATCAAGCTTATAATCATCAAAAATTACATAAAAACTATTGTCAACTTGAATCTTGATAATATTTTTAACATATTATATTAAAAAAGAATCTAATTAACTCTCAAAATTAGAATTGTTTTATATGATGACATAGATGATTCTAATTATTGAGTGAGAAAATTAGGGATATTTTTAATTGAGAGTGGAGTTTTTGCGAAGAAAACAGAGGTGCATTGAATAAGCAGAAAATTTGATGTGCAGGGATGATCAAATCTTACTTAATGGACTATTATTCTATTATGGATACATGAAATTGGAGCAGTCTCATTACTTACCCATATGGAGAAGTGATGGTATCATTTTGACAACATTGCTTCATATTGGACCTGTCGAATTTCTCTATTATTGGCTTCACAGAGCTTTACACCATCACTTTCTCTACTCTCGTTACCATTCACATCATCATTCATCCATTGTTACTGAACCCATTACTTGTAAGTATATATTATTCCTCATTTTAATTTATTGTTATTAGTCATACCTATCTATAATAATAATAATAATAATAATAATAATAATAATAATAACAACAACAACAACATTTAGCGCTATCTTTTTAGTAAGTACAACAACACCTTAATTAGCTTCTTCATTATTTAATCTTTAACATCCCGTCCCCAATTTAACCTTTGGACCCTCATCACCACTTTTTACAATTAAAAAAAATGACACGTCATACCTGTACTCTCAACAATATTCTTCACCAAAAAAAAAGTTTTTACAATTCGTAGACAATTTCATTACGTCTACTTTAATATCTTTAATTTTCTATCGAATAATTTAAGACAGATGGCTTAATAAATATGACTAGTAGGAAAGATACTGACAAGACACTACGTTCCTATATATACATAGCTACCATCTTCTCTTTCACTGTTCATTTTTTCAAGCTAGCATAACATTATATGAACGAGTTGGATTATTATAACAAAAGATAAACTTTTAGTCATAATAAATATAGATACTAATAAATAGTATTACGATTTGTTTGGTGTAAGCGATAAAAAATAATAATTATGAGATAAAGAAATGATGATAAGATAATAATTTTACTTATCTTATTTGGTTGTCATGTTTGAAATAACTTATCCCACTATTTATATTACATTGATGGAATAAGTTATCCTATATACATAGTACGATAAGTTATCTGAGGATATCTTTCCAACCAAACAACCCCTAAAGTCTTTACTAACATTAGTTAAAATGCTATTAGAATCAAAGTCGCTAAAGACTTTAGAATATATATTTGTCGTTAAAAATACGCATTTAGCAGCAATTAAGTTATTATATTAATTAATTGCCGATAATAATTATTTTTTGATGTATTGAATTAAGAAGTTCATTTAATTTTTTTTGGATAGAAAATTGTATTATTTATTTATTCATTTAATTTTTTTTTGAATAGAAAATTGTATTATTTATTTACTTAATATTAATTTGTTATATATATAATAGATATTAATTTGTTTTTTCAAAATAATAAATTTTATTACTCGTGTGGCGGTATGATCATATTATATTAGGATAGAATCCTCTTAGTTGGTCCACAAAAGAAACATGACTAGCTTGAGATAATTGATGAACGATTGGGCCTTCCTCTTAAAAGTTTTCAACTGTAAAAATGTGTACTTGCATTTTATGACAAAAATAAATTATCTGTAAATATTTTAAAACAAGAATATTTCATTTTACATATAAATATTTGATTTAAATTGGTCTCACCTATATATATATATATACATATATATCAAAAATGATTTTTAACTATAATTTATAACACTAGTGCTATTAAATATATAAGAATTAGTAACGACAATTGCATTTGCTAATCTTTACAAATGCAGCTAATTGAAGTGTATCGACATTTATTATAATAATAACAATTAACTAATACTAATAACGATTTTTGTGTTAATAAGTAGTGAGTTTGTTAGAAAAATGGAAGTTCTTAAATAACGGTACGTTGGACCATCTCAAAGTATAGCTGCGTAACTGTAAATCGAAAACAAGTCAAAGTGGAATTAAGTTGTTAACATTCATAACACATGGACTAATAGCTAATGATTTTATAACATATATGGACAACAGTACAATTGCAATTAAAATGTACTCATTAATTATTATTATTTTTTTCAGCTGTGATTCATCCATTTGCAGAGCACATAGCATACTTCTTGCTATTTTCCATACCACTACTCACAACAGTGGTAACAAAGACTGCTTCAATAGTTTCATTTGGTGGATATATCACTTATATTGATTTTATGAACAATATGGGCCATTGCAACTTTGAGATCATTCCCAAGTGGATGTTCTCTACTTTCCCTCCTCTCAAATATTTGATGTATACACCATCGTAAGTCTCTAATTAAAATCTCTATTTTTATGTGTTATACAACTTCTCCCATTTTCTGACTACTATTGATGTAACAGGTACCATTCACTACATCATACTCAATTTAGGACAAATTACTCACTTTTCATGCCAATATATGATTACATATATGGTACATTGGACAAATCATCAGACACATTATATGAAAAATCACTTGAAAGGCAAGGGAAATCACCAGATGTGGTACATTTGACACATCTAACAACACCAGAATCCATTTACCATATCAGGATAGGATTTGCTTCTTTCGCCTCCCAACCCTACACCTCTAAGTGGTATTTCTGGTTAATGTGGCCTGTCACTTTGTGGTCTATGATGGTTACTTGGATTTATGGTCACACATTTACTGTTGAGAGAAATGTCTTCAACAATCTCAATTTGCAAACTTGGGCCATTCCAAAATATCGCGTTCAAGTAACTACTACTACTACTATTTATTGACATATGTTTATTACGTTCGGTATTTTACTATTCTACATCTTTATTTCATTTTTAGTACTTTATGCAATGGCAAAGAGAGACCATTAATAACTTGATTGAAGAAGCTATCATGGAAGCAGATCAAAAAGGCATAAAAGTTTTGAGCCTTGGACTCTTAAATCAGGCAAGTAAAATTTTTTTATTTACATATTTAGCGGGCATTTGTCTATATATGTAGAACCGTTTTTATTTTTAATAGTGGAAAATGAAATTTGAAAATTAGAGTTCATTTGTCCCTAAATACAAGTTGGAGTTGTTGTGAGTAATTTGGAGCGAAAACACATTTTTGTTGTTATTCAAAAACTTGGAGATTCTATGGTCAAACATATTTTACAAAATTCAACTCTGAAAAAAATGATTTATTTTTATGGCCACAGGCAATAATGCTTATTTTGTACTTTGAGAAATTTAATCTCATGCATCTATACATGTAACCTTTAATTGTAGGATGAGAAACTGAATAAGAATGGGGAGGTTTACATAAGGAGGCACCCTCAACTAAAAGTAAAGTTGGTAGATGGAAGTAGCCTAGCTGTTGCTGTGGTCCTAAATTCAATTCCCAAAGGAACTACCCAAGTGGTCCTTGGAGGCCATTTGTCAAAAGTTGCTAATGCCATTGCCCTTGCTTTATGCCAAGGAGGAGTAAAGGTGATCCATCACATTATCTATCTATACATTGAATTTCCTCACATTTCTGTCTCATTTTATTTATTGTGATTGTGATAGGTCTTGACATTGAGAGAAGAAGAGTACAAAAAGCTCAAGTCAAGTCTTACTCCTGAAGCTGCAACTAATTTACTTCTCTCAAAAACTTATACTTCAAAGGTATAAATCACAAAATCAATGGAAAAGATGATTTATCTTAATTACTACCTCGTTTTAAGGTATAAGATAATAGGCAATAAGACTTTATGTGCACCTAAGTGCTTTTGTTCTCTATGGAGCAAGTCTCTCATTGCTTTCACATCAAATACTTTCATAAGTAAAAGTATTTACTTAAGACGGAAAAAAGAATATATTTTTTATTTTAAAGAATTGTTTATTGCAGATATGGCTAGTAGGGGATGGATTGAATGAAGATGAACAATTGAAAGTACCAAAAGGAACAATTTTCATTCCAGTTTCACAATTTCCACCAAGAAAAACTCGCAAGGATTGCTTCTACTTTCACACACCGGCAATGATTACTCCAAAACACTTTGAAAATGTGGATTCTTGCGAGGTCAGAATTATACTATAATTTCCTTAGGGATCGTTTGGCATTTGGTTTGAAAATGAGTTATGCATATATTAGAAATACTACATAAGTAATATAACGTTTGGTAGCTAATTAAGAGGTAAATTATTCATGTATAAAGTTATATAGTGCTTGATTTTCCCTTTAGAAATCAAGAATCTACATATTATTTTATGCAAGATAGAAGGTAATAAGTAATGCATGAATAAGCAAACTCTGTATAACTAATCTCTGCAAAAAATAATACTTTGATTCTCATATAACTAATTCATACTTGCATAATTCTAACCAGCTACCACATGATCTCTTAGTTTATTTTTTCGTAGTTTAATTTGATCCTTTTATCATGTAAGAAATCTCAAGTTTATTTCTTTTATAACAATAGAATTGGCTGCCAAGAAGAGTGATGAGCGCTTGGCGTATAGCTGGAATTCTACACGCACTTGAAGATTGGCATGAAAATGAGTGTGGGAACATGATGTTTGACATAGAGAAAGTGTGGAAAGCAAGTCTTGACCATGGTTTTCAGCCAATATCTGTGGTTTCTGCTTCTGAATCAAAGGCTTAAGATAAACACATGTGATCTGGCATTGATGTGGTGGCTTATGAGTTAATGAAAAAGTTTACTGTTGTTCAACTTCACATACCAAATGTTATATATTTCTCCTACTATGTAACACCTTTCTTTGTTTCTTTAAGAATTTCCTATGTTGTTTTCTGGATGTTGAACTATATTACTTCTATTATATAATAATAAAAAATATAATTAGCTTTTACATTTAAGTTTTGGCTTAATATTATCCAAGTACTAGACTGTAACATCTTGCAACTAGAAAGAACTAGAAAAGAGTTTAAAATCTGAAGATTCTTATTTTTGGAAAGAATCTGGAAATTTTAAGTTAAAAAGTGAGCTTCTGGTCAACTTCAAACGACTATAACTCCTAAATCAAGGTGCAACTAAAGATATGGTTGGAAAGCTCTTAGAATAATCTTTCCAACGCCGCCGAGTTTGCGCAATTTCGATATCGTATGAGTGAGTTATGCCTTCCGGAAGTTGGGCTGTTGAATGAAGAAAAGTCCAAATCCAGATTATGGAAGGGAAAACTATTCTTTTCCTTAATTAAATTTCCTATTCGTTATTGGGGATTTATTGGGGGTGATAAGACTTTGTTCAATTTAGAAAAAGGAGAACCTAAGCTAGGGCTTGGAGAAGGGAGAAAAAAAAGAGAAAAGAGGAGAGAAATCAAGAAATCGCAAAGGATGTCTAAGCTTTATGAGTGGAATTCGTCGGGGGTGATCCCTACAAGGTATGTGAGATCAAATAGTTGGGTTAGTTCACCCACACGCTAATCTTGTTTCAATTCATCGAATTTAAGTTGTTTGAAAGCTAAGAAAGTGAGTTCTTGAAGAACATAGTTGAAAATTCGTTGAGTTCTTGATGGTTATGTTGTTAAAGACTTTTGTTTATTTGATTCATATTTTCGGGTGAATTTTTGAGTAAAATCTATTGTATATTAGGGTACTAATTCTACTAAGTGTTTGGAGAAAAATCATGGAAGTTTAGAGATGAAAAACGAAGGAGAAAAGTCGAAAAACGCCTGGGGAGGGCCTTGGCGCATCGCGCCTCTCAGAGCCCCAAAAACCATTCTATGTCGGTAGGCCTATGAGGCGCCGCTCCAGCCAAAGTTCCCAACCAGCTCCCGGAAGTTTGAGGGCTGGCGGCCCATGCCTCTCAGAGAGCTAGGGATGCCAGTTCTCCCCATTCTTCCCCCATCAATCTGTACTAGTTCCTAAGTTATGTACCTATGTTTTCTAGTTGATCTAACACTCTAAGGTACATCTAAACACCATGAAATCATCTATAAACATGAGATCATGAACGTTGAATCAATAATCCAATTCAAGGAGAAATAAGATCAAAGTCAAAGAAGTTAAGAGTCAAGTCTCAAATTTAAGAAGCAAGTCAAAGCAAATTTCCTAAAAGTTTCAAGAGTCTTTAGCAATGTTTTAACTTGTTTTTTTAACACTCAAGTTTCAAGTCAAGTAAAGGGTAAAGAGTTGAGTTTATTTTTCAAAAAGTTATACGGAAACTAAGTATCCCTAAGAGTTCATAAACGTTTGCATATTTGATCAAGAAAGGAAACATCGATTCCAAGAGAGCCTTTGATCTATTATTGAGTAATTATCTCAAACCAAACAAGTAAGTTGTTTTAATAACACATGAGCTAAGTATATTTTTGGGAGTAGTATTAAGCGCCGATATGGGGATGCGAGTTCATAATAAGTCAAGTCTCCATAAACCATGTAGCCATCACGGATATCAAAGGGCCATACTTTTTAGATAATTGCTTAAGTTAAGCAAGTGGATCCACTAAGTTAAGTAGTTTTATGCGATGACAAAGTATAGGTTAGTTCTGGCAGCATGGGCAAGGCATTGTATCACAACTTAGGTTCATAGTGGTGGTTGTTGGTTAGAGAATCTCCGACAAAAATTATATTACTTATTATAAAATTAAACTTAAGTTTTTTTATTGCATTTCTTTAATGAACTAAGTTGTTTATATTGTTTTACAAGTTTTATATATATTGCGTGTGTCTTATTACTTTATATTGAGTTAAGTTATTCATGAGTTGAGTAGAGCCAAAGTAAGTATTCTGTCACAACCAGGGAGCACCACTAGACGTAACCGGCGTCTTCGTCCTCGAAGAGGACTTGGACTAGCCCTTAGCATTCATCATAACATATCATAGGTAAAAAATGTGGAAAAATTTAAAAATTTTACATAGTGAAGTATACTTAGACTTCTCACATATCATATATGGAGTTCACATAGACTCCTCACTTATTGAAGTTTATATAGACTTCTCGTTTAGACAATATAACCAATATCCATACGAAATAGTCTAATACTTTGTCTCACAATAAACCATCTAAAGAGAATTACAGCATTCGCGCATAGCCCTTATACAAGTACGTTATGCCACATATAGTCTTACAACAATAGTCTTCAAGAATAGGGAAATAAATAAGTGCATTTAGACATAAGCAACACTACTAAGGTAGAACAAATGACACCATCCTCGAACTTGAGGACTCACCAACAACTTGGGGGAAAAGTCCAAGTCTTCTTGCAAAGTGGCCTAGAAGCTCTTCAATGGCCGAAACCTATAATGTTTGGGAAAAAGGGAAAAAATATGGGTTAGTACAAACCACATGTATTAAGTATGATTCCAATGCATAAAAATCATCAATGCATGAGAAAAGGAGCAATTTAGTCAAAACCATGCACAATGTTAAATAACCTTAACATGCACATATATGGAATATCATAATTCAACCCAACATGATATTAACCCAACACATAAGAAACCCAAGCAATACTTGTGTGATGCAAAGAATAAAACCCCATAACCCTATCTAAAGCTAAGCATCACATTAAGTCACTTACTTTATACACATGACATGCCCTCATATTTCATCATAACATGCTTGATTCAAAAGATCATATATAACTTGACATAGATAACATATAATCAACTTAATCATACAAGAACACTACTAAGACTATCCCTTAGGATCCCACAAGTGCAATGTGTAAGAGAAGTCCCATTCCTTCCCTTACACTATGTAGTAGCCGTAAAGACAAGCCCTTATAAGAGTTCACATTCTTAACTTGTCCATTTACTTTTACATTAGGGAAGGAAGTGCAATAATCGACATGAGAACATGTGAGCTACATGGAATACAGTGTCTACTCCCATACCAAAAAGAGAGGTATAACACTTGCCTAAGGTGTAACCTTTCGTACATAGCTATCTAGGTGGATCCACTAAGCTAGAGTCCTATGTGGTCACATAGTTAAGGGTAAAGCAGATTGTTACTAGCAACCTTGACTTGCTAGACATGAAGGTTTCCATCTCATGATACAACACATATCTTGGGAATCCGGACTTACTAAACGTGAGGAAACCCATGTGGGAATCCGGACTTACTATACGTGAGACCTCCATCTCATTTACATGCCCTTTCGGTGCTAAGAATTTATTCCCTTTAGTACATCGTACTCATCATACAAGTTCTCCTATGTAAACATCTCATCATAATATCTCATAGGTATTCATAAGTGAGAACTATCCTTTCACTTTAGAAACCACATACACAGTAAGCCTTTCACTCAACACTTTATTGTAATCACGAGGAACTACTTTCAATCATATAATAATCATATCATAACATGCATACATACTTCATAGCTTATTCAAGTGTCTAGGGTTAAGGATGAGGAATGCTTATCATCAACATCAGAACCACACATTAGACATAAGAGCATTACTATATAAGCAACTCATCTTTCATAATTAAATTCAAGAATAACCAACCTTCATACCTCATTGCCCTTTCATGGCCCCCATACTTCCATTACCAAGAATACATAATCAATACATAAAATAAGGTAAATTCAAAAATCAATTACATAATTAATGTCAATGAAGTCAATCAACGTTTGCATCCTCTTCACACTTCACCCTATCAATTCAAGGTTTTCATGAAATTGGGAATTACATGGGTCCATGGAAAAATTGGTGAATAACAAGAATTAACTATCAATTTATACTTAAACAACATTAATTGACCATAATTCATCACAATTGTTCCTTAATTTCATTTTTCAAAGAAGACCCATGTGTAGAAGAAAATCTTAGTTTTGGGGGATTTATAAATCATCTTTTGGAGGAACCTCTTGGGGGAAAGGAATCCCAAGAGTGAAAGAAACCATACCTTAAAGATGAATACCCACAAAATTTGGGTAGAACTTTGGAGATTTGAGAATGATGAGAGAATTATGTTTCTCCTTGGGGATGCAGATCAAGAAAACTCCAAAAGGTACCTCAATATATCAAGAAAAATATAACAAAGAGTTGTTGAAAAATTTCAAAAATATGGATGCCAAATTGATTGATACTTTTATGGGAACAAACTCTAAGTTGGATGTAGATGACCTAGCCCTGATGTTAATGAGACTATGTATAAGGGGATTATTGTCTCTATCTTATATTTAACTACCAGAAGTCCAGACATTGTGTTCAGTTTTGGAATATGTGCAATATTTTATGTATTTTCTAAGAAGTCACATTTGAAAGCTGCTAAGTGGATTCTAGGATACCTAAAGAAGACTAGGATATGGTTCTATTCTATCTATTAGGAGACTCTTTTGATTTGGTGGGATATGATGATGCATATTATGCAGGGTATCAAATTTTTAAAAAATAGAACCTCAAGTTTAACTCATTTTATAGGCTTATTGCTTATTTCTTGGGGAACAAAAATCAAAATTGTATTGCTCTTTCAATAATTGAGGAAGAATATGTAGCAGTTGTAGCTTGTTGTGCATGAATCTTGTGGTTTAAGAAACAACTTGAAGACATTGGAGTGGTTACTCACATTATCCCCTTCTTATGCGATTATACAAGTGCTCTCAATATGGCTATGAATCTAGTTCAACATAAAAAAACTAAGCATATTGATATGAGGCATCATTTTGTAGTGGATAATGTTGACAAACTTAACTTAAGTATGAAATTTTGAAGGACTGAAGATCAAATCATTGATATATTTATGAAGGTTCATAGTAGGGACATGTTCGAGAAAAACATATTGAAATTAGTGATGTTGAAAATTAACTGAGTTAACCCTAAATTAATCAACCATGTATTGACTATCCCTAAGGAGCATGTATCCTTGTTTTTAGTAATGTATTTTTTGGTAGATTCAGTCTTATACCTTTTGTAGGCATACACACATAGTGGATGTGTCAGAGGAATGAGAGGTCATGATAGATCTTGGAAATTTACATTCATACTACAAAGAGGGACCCCGTTCTATCTCGAAACTTAGCATTCTTAACACATCTTAATTACTTGTGAGAGTAATTGTAATTTCCATGGTTAGTCATCCCAGTTCTGACCATTGTCTCATAATTCGAATACTAAGGACCCTTATTTTAAGGGACATAATACAACTCTTCATATCTTTCTACACTCCACCTTTCATTCAATCTCTCATAAATTCAAATTTTCTTCCAAACTAGAAAATTCAAAACCCTTTTCTCTTTACTCTCTAAACAAATCAAAGTGTCTCTGCCTATTCTTCCAACTGAGGAAGTGTTGAAAGTTGTGGATGAAATTAACCCATCTTCATTTTTTAATTCGACTAATAATCCATCCCCTTCAACCCTCACTACAACCATTCCTTTTATTGAAGAAATAGAAACGCATTCTCTTCAAGTTCTTCCTACTCTCATCTAAACCATTCCTTTGGTTGGATAAATGAAAACTCTTTACATTGAGGTTATGGTTACACACGAACCCTCTATAGAAATTACTATCTCTAAACGTTCTATACACTCTGAGGTTCAATTGGTTAGAATGGTTCCTAAAATTGATCTGTCCCTATTTGATCATGTCCCTTCTGCCTTTTTGGATTAGAATTTTGATGGGGATCTGCCAAAGACAAAAAAACACCTGTTCCAATATTCTTTCTGCCAAAGGAGAGAGGCTTATGGAAACCCTTATTGAGATGAAGGATGATGTAAGAACTCCATTCTTAAGAGAAGAAGCCAAGTACCTTCACTCCCGTATTTTTGAATCTTCACCATATTTGACCCGAACCCTGGGATTGGCTTCCCTGCTGCTCCTGCTGATGAGGATGACAATGATATAATTAACCTCTGGTTTAGGGAATGCAAAGAATACATTTAGTGACTTCAAAAGGAAAAGAAAAGGTTATAATTAATTATGAGGGTGTGAAGCCAAAAATTTATTCTAGAATGGGTAATACTAAGAAACTGTTAAGTAATGCAGTGGTGTTTAGAAAGGCTAAAAAACAGAAACAGGAAAAAAAGGATGCATTCATTGATTGGGAAGGACCAAATCCTTGATGTTGATCTAGCTAAAGATCTGAAAGACAAGGAAGAAAGTAAAATAGAGTCAAAAGATAATGTTGTTTCTTTGCAAAGAAAAGTAAAAAAGTATTAAAGGGTAAGCAAACCTATAAATTAAAAATTGGGAAGGTTCGAGCACAAAGAGTGATTGTACCAAAGATGAAAGGGAAGGAATAATCGAGTAGAAAATAAGAAGGAAACTGCAAACAGGAAAGTAGAAGAGTGCCTTGTTGAACCTTCTGGTGAAGGAAGTTCTGAGTCTCATATGGGACCTGTTTTAGAAAGTATGAAGGGGAAAGTAGAAAAGGAACTTACCAAGGAGTCACTATTTTGAGAGCTTAGAAAGTACTGAATGGAATGGTGTTTTACCCCCATATAAAAACCAAACCAGGTATGATTAGTCTGGTTGATCTTGTTAAGGTACAAAGTTGGACAATTGATTGAAGGGAATGTTCCTATGTTGCATGATTCAAATGTGACAGACTTCTAATACAACATGTAAGCCACAACATATGAGAGTCTTAACACTCACATAGGCAACACAATCTTACATATGAATGAGGAAATTTAGGGGGAAATTTTTTAGGGTGCTTAGTAAAGGGATCAAAATAGTTACTAGAGGATCCCCTTCAAAACAATTTTGTTCAGGAAATCGACACACTCCCAAACCATTGTTGTTCACGCATTCCTCAAAAGTATCTCAATGTATTTTAAAATTTTCAATAAAGTGCTATTCCTATATCTAAAATATTAATTGTTGCCTTTGCTACTAATTTATGTACCATGGTGTCTTTAGGTTAAGTTGACTTTATCAAGCTTCCTGCAATCATGTTGGAGTACATGCACAAGACCATATCCACCAAGGATGGAAGAAATGGTATGGGGTACGATTATTTCTTAACAAAGGTTCTCAATTATTTTGAGATTCCTCTTGGACTTGGAGTTACAAGGACTATATAAAAAAACTATTTCTATCATCTTGTGAAGTGTGATTGTGTGGAGGGGCACATAGGGACCAAGAGAAAAGTCTCTGCTGGTGGAAGAAGAACAATTAAATCATGACTTAGAAGAAATGACAGTAACACTTGCTAATAGGGATGCAGAAATTGCTCGTTTGAAAGCTAAGCTTCTAAAGGCCAAGATAGAGGGACTAGGTGGAGATGAAGTATCTGCCTTGGAAGTTCATAATGAAGTCCTGATTACTATGAATAGTGTGTTCAATGATAAGTTACTCAAGACTCATATGAGGCTGATGCTAGATTGACCATCCTCCTCCAATATCTCACATCCAAGTCTCCTTTGTCCTAATCTCTTGTGCCTACACCCCCCCCCCCACTTTTTTTTGTTGAAAATCTTCAGTGGGCATCGTCCCAGTTCTCTATTTAATTTTGTTGCGCTATTTTGATTAATACTTCAATTTTGATGAATGATTTTCATTCTGTCTATTGTCTTGTGTCTCTACTGTACACATTTCTACTCATACTCAGTGTTGCCCAAGTGACCATGAATTCTGTGGAACTACAATCTTAATACTTGGTTTACTACTTTATTTTTTGTGATGTCACAAGGGTAAAAGTTTCTAAGCGTGTTGAGGGATCAGAAGTTGTAGGAAAGGATTTGGTCATGTTAATCGGGGAACTGTTTGTTAGGGGGAAGAAGTTAAGTGACTAATTCATCATAAAAAATGAGGAACATGATATTCTAAATTATTTTTAAATTTTGATGATTTAGCAATCTATGGGATCTAAAGAGTAGCAATACGCTCAACAAATGACATTGCTACAAAGTTCGTGTTCAACTTATAATAATCTCTTCTCCAATGACACAACCTCAGTTCTTGCATCTGGAAGAATTACAAAGCAAAAGTAATTTTTTTAAGAAATATTTCTCTATGCACAACATCGGACCTGATAGTGTTACCATATGTTGTTAGTTGCTATTAGGGATTATATTTATGTGCTTATTCACAGTAAGATCTATTTCTATGTTATAAAAGAATTAGATGAATTTGAGTCTTTCATCCTTATTTTGAGTTGTAGCTAGAGTTAGTTACGTCGGATTCTTGAATTCTATAGTAGCTAGAATTATTTGGTGTATTGGGTAAGGTATTGTTTTGATCTGTAACGAAGTCATTAAAGTGAGGGGAGAGAGATTAAGAATTTAATTCTTATGTTTACAAGAGTTTGTAATTTAAATTGATCCTTGGTCATTTGAAGTATAATTGATTGGGTTGAAATCCTTTTAGACATATCGTTGTTTTCTCCTCTCTTGAGCAAGGGGATTTCCAAACTCGTGTGTCATTTAGTTTAAGTTATTTATAGGCCACATTATTTTTGTGTCAAAGACCTAGTCCATTGACTAGTAGTGGACCCATATTTTCTATCAAATAAGAAGGAGTCATCAGTGATTGATGAGATGAATACTCTTTATATTTAAGATTTGACAACTCTCATCTCTTTGGGCTAGCTTTTGAGGTATCCGTTAGGCTCAAAAAGCTAATCTTACGTATATGTATCAAAATAGGACTTATCTTACGCAATATTCAACCTCCAAATTAAATTTTTGGGTGGCCAATATCTTTATGTGTGAGGTGGAGAATTATAGAATATAAAAAGAGTTACAAGGATTGGTATTAAGATGAGTTAAATGGTAAACCTAATTTTCCAAACATGAAAAAAATTAATTACTCTCATTTCATGCAAATGTTACATCTATATATGTTACTGTGGAGTTCGGAACCTAAATAATCCACAAAAAAATAAAAGTGACCAAAATAAGTTACTGTAGGAAATAACTAAAATAGACTTAGTGGAGGAAAAAATTCCACTTTGTCCAATATTCCAAACACATTCCGTTAGTCCATAATGGGTATATTTTAATATATAATGAAACTATTTCTAACACTTTATAAAATGTAAGTTTTTCTTACACTTTGTAAGGTGAAACTTTTTCTTATACTTTATATAGTGGAAGAAAACTTAAATTTTACAGAGAGGAATATTTTTCAAGTTTTGCTCTCCTTATGATGATTTTATAGTGTTTGTCATACAATTATATAGATTTGACATATCACAAAAATAATAAAAAAATTATTACACTACGTATTTTTTTTCCTGAAAGTTCCTCCAAACTCTATTTAAGGATATTCAAACACAACATTTTCAACATCTTTAGTCTTCTATTATTTTTCATTTCAATCACAAAAAATGTCTTCTATCAAAAGATAGAGTTTCAATTTATTGGGATGACAAAATAATACATGATGCAAATACCGTTTATTATAATTGTCATCCGAAAAATAATGCTAAATATTCAATTAATATCTAATACCATATATTTCTTTCATCAATTTATAAATGAATGGGATATAAATAATATTGATTTATAGTCAGAAATACCTACTTAATTTTTATCACAAGGACAAGTAAATTTTGGAGAGTTGATTATCTATAATAACGAATCGTTGACCGACTTTTTTAGGGTTCCAAGGATTACATAGATCAAACCAAGTTAAAAATACTTGAAATCTATGTTAGAAAGGATCCTAAGACTAGCCAACAACGTTCTACTTTAACGGTCTATGTCCATCCCCAATTAGAAAATCATAATAGCGTTGATGGATTTCCTGTAACTCAATCTACTGATTTTTCTAACATGACTCATTATCAAAATATTCTACTGATCGATACGATTTTGATTTGAATGAAACTATTAATGAAAGTGACGGGTAATGCTCAATAATTATATTTCAATTATTATTTGTTTATTTTTTCAATTATTTATTAATTTATATGATTTATTATATATATATATATATA
>NC_028639.1:44883980-44902818 GCF_001406875.1 Solanum pennellii | reverse complement strand
TATATATATATATATATATATATATATATATAGTTGTTTACTTCAACAAGATATAAATATTGCTCCAAGTTATTGTAAAACCCCGAAAATGACTTAGGTGAACTAGAGCATAACATGATGGTATTGATTGTATAAGGTCCTAAAGTGGTCTAAGATATGGTATTGAGATAGTGTTTAAGATTTTAGGTGCATTGGATGTCAAACGTCAAGGGACGATTAACACGTTCGACGACTAAGTCACCTATGTGCCTTGTATGTGGTTTTATGTGTTTATGTGTGATTCATGAGGTTATAAGGTATTTAAATGAGTTATTATGATGTATATAGGCAGTGTGTCGAGTTTCGTGGAGTTTGAAGGTCAAACGTCCAAGAACGTCCATGACGTTCGAAAATGTTGCCTTGAAATGACGTTGTGTGTCTAGGCATGTTTCGTCGAGTTTTATGTGTTCGTTTTGGATAAAATTCATGTGAGAGGTGATAAACTTATATACAAGCATGTTTGGGTTTGAAACTTCCGGGCAAACTTCCACAAGGACCATCCAAGGGTCCTTGAGGAAGGACCCATGTTGGTGGCCAAAACTGCCAAAGGCAGTCCCACCTACGGATAGCAAACGACGGCCAGTGGCCTGGTCGACGCCCCATAGGTGGTGGGCGTACTCTAGTACTTATCCTGGGGAGCTAAACGTCCAGTTTCCAGTCTCTGAAGTCATCGACGGAGGATAGGACGGCCCGTGTGTGGACCTACGCCCCCTCAACCGTCGTTTGGGGTCTGTGTTATGCGCATGTTCACTGTAAGTTGAGGGGTGAACTTGTAATTTCACCCCACTTACAAATAAGAGTATTGGCGGTTCCTTAAGGGTCTTTTGGGTATTTTAAGTGTGTATATAAGTGTTTAACACTTAGAAGAATTCATTCTTCCAAATCAAAATCCCAAAATCCCTTAGATTTTCCTTAAGACTCCATTGAAGTCAAAAGTCAAGGAAGAGCTTGGATTGTTGAATTGAGTGGAGATTCTTCATAAATTTGAAAAATTATCATCATTGAGGTATGGAATTTGATCCTTAAAACTCTCTTAATCAAAGAGCCCAACTCTCAAGAAGTTTTCGAAAGTTTTCAAAGTTGAATTGTCCAATTTCATGATTCTACCATGGGTTCTTGCATCAATTGTTTTTAAACGTTTATTAGGGATTAAATTGTTATTTTATTGATGATTTTAACCTAAATTACCTTCGAACCCATGAATTGGATGAACCCTAGATTTTGACTATGTTATGGTGTAACACTTTGAAAATCCAATATGAGTCTTAAGGCCTAACATAGGTTCCATGGGGTATAAACACTGTTATATGACCTATAATTATGAATATAAGTCATTTAGGAGGTTTAGGAACCAAAACGTCCAAGAACGTCCATGACGTTTGGTAATTTGGTTCAAGGATGTACTAGCGTGCCTTAGCTTATTTGACTAGCTTTTAGGAGTTGAAAATTCATGAAATTAGGTGGAAGGTTGTATAACATGTGTTTAAGGTGATTCTTGATTGAAATAACCGGGTACGACTCCCCAAGGACCAACCAAGGGTCCTTGAGGAGGACCCTTGCAAGTTGATGTCAACATTGTCTAAGCAGTATCCATCGACGAGATGCAGGGAACGATCCGTTTATGGATCGACGGGGTGTCATTTACAAACGTCTACCAACACTTATAAAAATGGAGAAATCCCCCTCCTGCACCTGTCTCTAACCGAACTTACGGTTGTGCAACACGGAGGAAGGCCTGCCCGTCGATGGACCAACGATCCGTCGATCATGGTCTCGTCGATGGGGTCTGCAACTTTTGTGCATGTTTTAAATTAAGTTAATTTAATTAGTTAAGGGGTTAGGGTTTTAGTTAGGGGATTAAGAAATCCTAAGTAAGTTAATTAACCCCCAATATAAAGACCCTAACCCCAATTAGTTTAAACACAACTCACAAAATAAACTCTCTTCCTTCTCTCTTCTTTCTCTCTCTATTTTGAAGACACTATTGAAGACAACTAGGGGGAGGTTTTGGGGGGTGGAAAGGGACGTTTTCACCATCAAATCTTCATCAAACGTTAAGGCATGAAATCTAATTCACCTTTGAGACTTCCTTCCTCAAAGGGCTCCTTCAAAATGGATTTCCAAAGTTGGGTTTTCAAGTAGGTTTCACTCAATTATGAATTTGACGTTATGAACTGAGTTTTTTATGATTTCTTTAGGATATAATGGATATATTAACATGTATTTTAACTTGATTATAGTAATTTGTGATGGTTTGATCTAAATTGAAGAGTATGATCCTTAACCCTTAACCCTATTTTGATCTGGATGTAAATTTGATTGTGATTGATTCAATTGTCTTGATTATGGGTTAAATCACTATTAGATGATGTTTTTACACCAATTATTAACAAATATGTATGAATTGTTGTCTTTCATGCTAATCTTGAGAAGTGATTTAGGTTATGGAAATTGGCCTAAGTAATCTTGTTTTAAGCATTGATTTGGTATTGAATTATGCTGTAGTGACTCTTCTAGTATTATTATCATGTTGATTATTGAATTATGATGTGTAACATCTAAATTGTATTGAATTGAGGACTTATGGTAAGGTCTAAATGATGAACTATGAAGGAGACTTGGTAAGTCTTGGAATCTCTATCTTTACTTCCAATTGTGATTAATTGTGGTTAAGTGATGATGATATATTGGAGTATGCCTTGTATTAGGATTGATAGGGTGGTATGATGTTGAATTGAAATGTCTTTAGTATGTTGTGAGGTTGATTAAGGTGTATGTGATATAAGGATGGTGATGACTATAATGTGCCTTATTATTCTATGAAATGCTAATGTGTTAACCTCACTTATATGAACTGTGATGAAAGGACTATACTCATGCAATTCTTATTGAGCTATTGATGATGATGATTATACAAGGGGTAGAACTTAGGCCCTTAACTTAGCTATGATTGATAATTAAAGGATTAAAGACATTTCAATAAAGGGACTTAGCTTAGCACCGAGTGAACTTGACAATGGGAGGTGATGACTTCCAATAGAGGAAGATTCTCCCTATAGTTATACATGAGATGTTTACTTCTCGAAGAGGAATACTCATCCAATAGATTCCCATTAAAGGAGGCCCCAACTACCAAGTGGTATGAAGAGGGATATACTATATCTTAGTTCATGAACTATGTTATTCCCATAGGAAGAATAGCTAGTGGATCCACCTAGAAAACTACGTTTATGTTTGGTTTTACTTTGGCTGGTAGACCACCTTCCATTGGTGTAGGGTTTTACAACACCGTATTCCACACTTAGCTCTTGCGGTCTATGTCGGTTAAGGCAAGTGTTCCCTAAACTAAAATGAAGAAATGAAGTATAAACTAAGTAGGGTGACTTGAGAGGTTTAACTTAGCCTAAGTAGGGGTGTGGTACTGTACTTATGCCTTGCACCAGTTGGCCTTGATGAAAGCTTTAGGAAGTTGATATTATGTATGTATATAGTAATGATGTATATGATGATAACATGTTGACGCTTTAAGAAGTTGATATTATGTATGTATATAGTAATGATGTATATGATGATAACATGTTGACGCTACATTATAAATGATATTATATGATGATTATCCTCTTGAATATATAATTGGGGTGTATTATTAAAGTATGATGTTATGTATCCTTAAAGGCTATGATATGTGAAGTTGGACATTGGTCATGGTTTCTTGTTGAGGATACTTGATTGAGTAAAGTTATGGGGCTTTGCTTGGTCATTGCACTTGTTGACTTGATGAGGATTAATGAGTGGTTGTCTTGCTTATTCTGATATGGTTAACTCTTATTCATGCTTGTAATCTTATTCCTTGATGATAGGGTTGTAGTAGATTATGGGTTCAAGTATGTTGGTAATACATATTACTTGTTTGGATTAGTAAGCATGTTTGGTTGATTGATATGACTTGCTTGATTATGCATGAGACTTTTAAAATGGTAAAATGGCATGATTTTACTAAATGTCCCTTTTTAGCATGTTTTGCTCTTATATGTGCATATGATCTCATACCTAGTACAAATGGTGTACTAACCCCATTTTCTTCCTTTTTCCCGAACATTTTAGGTTCCGGTGGTTGAAGCCTCATTTGAGACGACTTGAAGAAGGTTTAGATATTCTCTATCATCCAAGTGGGTAGGTCCTCACTTTTCGAGGGCGATACCAATATCTTGCCTATGAAGTTGCTTTCTTTTTCTAAGACTCTTATGTTCATTCTATTTTCATTTGAATACCACTTGTATAAGCCTATATGTGGCTTGTTTACATTTGATGTAGGGCTATGCCCAAATTTCTGTGATCGGTTAGATGGTATGAGATGAGACAATCTTTGAGACTATTTTCTATCTTTTATATATGTATGTGCAATAAAAGTAGAAGGCTATGTAACCTTTTTATACGAAGGATCTATATATACTTGATATGACTATATTATATGTATGTAGAGGTCTATGTAAACCTCCAAACAGATATAATGAAAATTTTTAAATTTTCCGCTAAAGTTGACTTATGAACGTGATGATGTAAGCTAAGAGGCTAGTCCTAGTCCTCAAAGAGGATGCCGATGCCGGTTGCGTCTAGTGGGTAAACCCGGATGTGACATATGTGTTACTTGATATTGACTTAATGTTTATGAATTCTAGTGTAGATTCCTATGTGTTATCTAATAATGTAAGAATTGTGGTTAGTTGATATCTAGGTTGTATTAGATTGATTAATCTTTATTAAATTGACCTAGTTTCAATGATCATCATAGTTTCTATATTGAATGATTGTTCATGGCCATTGGTAAGGGCCTTATGGTATTGAATTGGATGATTTAGCATTGAATTACGGTGTTGAGGATGGAGTGGTGGTAAGCTGCCCTATTTCCTTTATTTTGATGTTAATTAGACTTCAATTGTGTTGTGATTGGTATGGTCCACCTATGTTGGCGGTGTTATGTGTTTTACTTGCAATTGATGTGGCCTTGTCGGTGTTACTTTATGTATTATGATGATCATGGCCTGCTCGGCACTACTTGAATTATTATGAGAAATTGTGTTGTTGATTATGTGAAGTATGTTCATATCTACCTACATGCTAGTAATGTGAAAGTTTGATGTATATTAGGAGATCATGTTAGACTATGAATATGTGCTTATATGTGTAGTCTTAGAGTTGATGCATGATTGTTCCTACTTGACTATATGAGTCTATAATGGTTATATTAATGATGTTGTTGTAATGTATGGGGTGACATAAATATGATAAGGGTTATCCTAAGTGCTTTAAAGAATGATATGCTATATGTGATAAGGTAAAAGAATGTCGTGTCTTGTTTGGTAGACTTGTGTCCCTTACTTGATGTATGTATGAATGTTATGATAAAATGAGATGTCTTGACTAGGTAGTATTAGTGCACACTTGTCATGTATGAATGAAAGATATGTGAGACCTTAGAGGATGTTAAGAAGGTCATGTACGTGGAACCTTAAACCTAGTGGTAATGTTATGAATGTTGAAGTCGAGAGCCGTAATGGTATCCTTCATGTAAAGGAATGGTGGACTTAGGATTGGTTGGCTCGAACGACACCATATAATACTTAGGAAAGTCATATGAGCTATCTTAATCGCTATTGAAAGGTAGCCCTAATGGACCTCTTTGATAGGGTGAATGTGATTGGGTTATGAACTAGATAAGGGACCTCTTCATATGATCCTTTAGTGTCAATTACTCTATGATAACAAAGTCTATCACCGAGTGATTATGTCATGGGAAGTAGATCTACTTGAAAAGGAGACTAGAGTACAATGCAGCTCTAATTGAGAATGAGACTAGAGTGCATAAAAGCCCCTCATATTCCTTAACCATGTGCCTACATGGGATGTGTCCAAGTTCTACCCTTGGAAAGTAGAGCACCCTCATCGGAGTAGGTTAGAACTCTGGATTCCATGTGTAGCTATCATGGTCTATGTCGGTTATTGCCTATTCTCATAATATGTAATACCTATTAGCATTAAAGAAGTTCTATGACGTTTAGTGGTGGTATGGGACGCTATCTAGATATTGCACAATAGGCTTTGAAGGTGTTAATTGGATTTCCTTGGTCTAGTCCAAGACCATTACTTGAATGTCCTTTATGTGCTGAATGTCTTCTAAATGACCTAATGAATGTAATAACTTAAATTAAGAAAGTATGTTAATGGAATAAGTACTTATCTAGAGTAATTAAGGGTTGTCTAGTTAAGGTGCGAAGGGGGCATAGGAATGGTCACTTCGTATCTTACCTAGATGAGTCTTAAAAATGACTCTAGTTAGGAAAGATGTTGATTATGTGGACATGATCTAAACTTAGGAAGTCTTATGGATTATTTAGTTAGTCTTGAAGAGGTCAATCATGGACGTTATCTTCTTGATCTACTTAAGTAAGTCTTTTGATAGCCTTTGGTAAGGAAATGTCATGTTATATATATGTTGATATGTTTGGTGTCTTGTAAGTGTGTATGTGTCTTATTATAAGTATTCTTGAGGGTCATTTAGGTATGCTTAGGGAGGTTGTATGGGCGGTCTTTATTTGTGCTGCTTAAGTGGGTCTTAGGATAGCTTTTAGTGAGAAGACTACACGTTAAGAAGTGTCTAAGAAGATGTAGACAACTTCACTATAACAGTGAATTCCTTCACTGTATAGTTAGTTGAGCTCACTATTAAGTTTGCTAAAAAATATGCTTTATTGCTTAATTGTTATCTTATGTGTTTCTAAGTTGATAAATGTTGTTCTTATGATTATTATATGATTTTTAAATGAAATGATGCATATTTAGAATAAATGTCCGTTTTAATGATTTTTATGCATTTTGCCACACTTTGTACATGTGGTTGTACTAATCCATTCTTTTATATATCTCTATAATTGTTGGTAGGTGAGGATCATTTGAGAAGGAAGAATTGGACCGTAGCATCGTTCAAGAGAAGTTGAAGTATGTCCTCATTTTACTCGAGGGCATATATGTCTTTTATGTCTTAATTTCGAAGTATTGTAATAGACTAAGTATTTCTATATTAGTATTGTATATAGGCCGTGTCCCAAAAGTATTCTCGTGTCCTAAGTTTGATGAGATTGAGACTTAGTATTTCCTATGACTTTATATGAAAGAGATTTTTAATGACTATGATATCTTTTATGAAAAGTTTTAATTCCGCACTACTTTTCATGATGTATATGCGATGAATGTTATGTAAGGGCTTGTACAAGACCTTCGAGAGATCAACTATGCCGGTTGCAATCCGAGATTGCCCCTAACTTCTAGGGTGTGGTTTCGGGATGTGACAGTTATGTACTAAATAATTATTTTATCAGTTCCCACAGTGTGAATTGACGGAAAATGTTGGGACATTCTTAAATTTTCATGTCTCGCCTATTTTTGATGCAAATGATTATCAGTATGTCCAACACTTAATTTTTTTATTTAAGTAAATTAGTTGCAAGTGATAAATATTGATATATTTTTATATATATACGGAAAATATCTCAATTGTATGGCAAACACTGCAAAAGCTTCATAAAGAGAGCAAACGTGAAAAATATTTCTTTTTGTAAAGTGTAAGTTTTTCTTCCACTTCATGAAATGTAAGAAAAAGTTCCACTTTACAAAGTGTAAGAAAAACTTTCACTTTATAAATTGTAAGAAATAGTTCCATTATATATTAAAATATAAACGTTACGGGACTAGCGGAAAACGTTTGAAATATTGGATAGAGTGGAATTTTTTCTTTGACTAAGTCTATTTTAGTTACTTTCTAAAATAGTGACTTATTTAGATCACTTTTTTTTTTTGGCTTATTTAAGTTCCGAACTCATTAATGTGGCATCATGTCGGAATGTGGTCCAGGCTTTATGATCATTGATCACACAAATAGAAAGGCAGCACATTTATGAGTGACTTGAGAGTAAGAATATGTTTGATAAGCAAAACTAGTAACGAGTAATATTTATCAAGATCTTAGTGTAGTTACTTTTCAAGTGTTTATGGCGTATTTCTTGATTTCGTTCAAGTATTTTATCATACAGTGCCAAAGACTTTGGTGAGTGCTTATAAAATGAGAAATTTGATCTCTACTAAAAACAATTACTTCACTTATAGTTTGAGGGTGAATTATTTATGAAAAAAGGATACACATGTAGCGAAACAGTTGGACTGACTATAAATTAAAGAGGGTAGTAATGCGTGTATAAATGAAAGTTCACATGATGATAATCATATTGTTGTTGGTGTGGTCCTAAATATCCATTACTAAAGGAACCAACCGCCCAAGTGGTCCAAATTGCCTATGCCTAGCGAACTAAATTTTTTTTTATCTCTTTCTTTTCCTTCATTTATTATTGTGATTTATGATAAATAAATAAATGCTGACTCACATTGCCATAAGTTAATCTCATCGGTAGGGGCCATACCAATTAACTCCTAAACATACTTATAATCACACAAAGTGGAGACAAGTCAAGTACACTAGTTAAAATATAAATAAAAATAGAAAAAGGTAAATCTGACCGTAGATTCATTTATTTTCTTAAAATAAGAATAAGGCATTTAACTCATGTATTTGATCTGTGCATCTAAATTAATTAAATAACATGCCTGCCTGCCTGCCAGCCACTTTGTATTACTCTTAATTTGGTTCCTTGCCTCTGCCTGCGGATGACTGAAGGAAACCATAAATGCCTGCCGGCTGCCTCATTTAGAAAATGAAATCACGAGAAAAAACATGATTTCCAAATTTGGCTTATTTGTAAGGAGAACCAATTTAATGGAGATAGAGACTCTGCGTAACGGGGTGCGTAATTTGCGTCTTCAAAAACATACATCAAAACTCAAATAGTGTATTAACATTATCTTATACCCTATTTCGATCCACTTAAAATAACTTTTTAAAGTTAAATTTGAATTATTTTTTAAAAAATGGAGAGTTTTAATTTTGACTTTTAACTTATTTTAAACCTATTTTAAAAATTTTCAAACAGTCCCAATACCTAAAAATGACTTAAAAATAGATTTAATGAACTTTTAAGTCTATTCAAATAAATTCTTAATCAAAATTTAAATAATAAAATTATGAACTTTTCTTTTCGCTTGTTAGATCTATCCGAGTCTAGTCAAATAAATAATTTACATGACTATATGATTTCCTAATATAATTGTAGTTCACTAATAACTAGTGAATTTGACCGCGCTTAGCACGATTTATAAGTAATAAATTGAAAACAATATTTTTATAACTTAAATATAATTAAAATAAATTTTAATTCTGTTATATTGACTAAAACACAAAAATAATATTTTTATTAGTGTTAGATGAACCACATTTAAAATAAGTAAATTTGCCTTTCAAATAAAAGAAAAATGATATAAAACCTAATATAACTAAAATAATAAAAACACAAACACACAACATATTTTTTAAAAAATTGAAGTACATATGACATTATTATGTATATTTAATATAGGCCCTGAGACAATATATTCAAAAGAGAACAAATATTTTTCTTCAAAAAATTGATCAATGTACAATAATGTAGTAGTCTAAACAATTGTTAATTACTCATGATATCTCTATGAAAACCTTGCCTAATTATGCTTTCTCAACTCATTTAACACACCTCTATGGTGGCAATAGGGAGAATGATAGATCATCTAATTTTGGAATAATTTCAGCAAGTAATGAGGAGTCTTGTAATTGTCATACAAACATCTGATATAATAAAATATTGTGAAATTTTTTATTACTATCAAGATGGCACGATCCGACCCACCGGTCCATGTGGGCACCCACTCTAACACCTAAGTAGGAGATCCTGCATATTCTAATAGAGAAAAACATGTGGAAATTATAGAAGACGGATAACAAAGTTAAGGAGATTAAATAAATAACACTTTTTAAACACACTCTTTGTTAAACTTGTAAAATAATTTAACAACCCCAGGTATCTAGTTTAACAGGTACAAGTGTCACATCCGGTTTTACCCCCTAGATGTAATCGGCGTCGTTGCCCTTTTTGAGGACTAAGACTAGCCTCTTAGTTTGCATCATCACATTCATAAGTCGAATTTAGCGAAAAATTTAAAACTTTCATTACTTCTACTTGGAGGTTTACATAGACCTCTACATACACATAATATATTTATCGAGTATACATAGACCCTTTGTATAGGAAGGTTACATAGCCTTCTGCTTTTATTGCACATAAATATATATAAGACAGAACATAGTCTTAAGGATTGTCTCATCTCATACCATCTAAAGATCATAGCAATTAGGGCAAAGCCCTACATCAATGTAAAGAAGCCACATATAGGCTTATATAAATCGTACTCAAATGAAAGTCGAATGAACATAAGAGTCTTAGAAACAAAGCATATCCATAAGCAAAATATTGGCATCGCCCTCGGAAAGTGAGGACCTACCCACTTGGATGGTAGAGAATATCCAAGTCTTCTTCAAGTCGTCTTGAATGAGCCTTCAACGACCGAAACCTAAAATATTTGGGAAAAAGAAAGAAACGGGGTTAGTATGTCACTTGTACTAAGTATGAGACCATATGGACATATATTTATAAAACATGCTAAGAAAAGGGCATTTCTATAAGTATGCATTTTTCTTTAAAACTTATATGCATATTCAATAATACCACACCAAACAATATTTCACATTTATTAAGTCATAGCATGTACGTTACAACACCACAACATCAAGTCTAGTCCAATCAACCATGCCCACTATAAAAGTCGATACATATTCAAATCACTCCACATCCAAGTCATATTAAACAATAAGCATGAATAAGAGTACATTCCATCATAGCAAAGCAAGACAATTACCCATGAACCCCTATCAAGTCAACAAGTGGAATGACCAAGCAAAGCCCCATAACCTTACTCAATCAAGTAACCCCAACAAGAATCATGACTAACACCCTACTTCATATAACATGACATTTAGATATACATTTCATCTTACTTTAACAATATAAACCAACACGTACTCATAGGTGAACTAGTAAACATATAGTATTAATAATGTGCAAATCCTTCATATACATATCATAAATCATCATAAACATAAACATACATAAGAACATCCTCGTAAGACTCCCCTCAAGGCTAACTAGTGCAATGTCTAGGTAGAGTCCCATACCCCTACCTAGACTAAGTTAGACCCCTTAGGTTATCCTAGTTACAGTTCTATCCTTTAATTCATTTTACCTTTTGGAAACATCTTGCTCTAACCGACATATACCACATGATCTAGTGTGGAATTCGATGTCATAAAACCCTACACCGAAGGAAGGTGGACTACTTGCCAAGGTAGTACCAAAACATAAAACGTAGCAACTACGTGGATCCACTAGCTAGTATTCCTATGGGGGCACATAGTTCAAGAAATAGGAGCTATAGTTGGGACTCTCTTTATGGTCCATGTATTGTAGTCTCCAATCTCTAGAGTACTTTAGTGCTCCTACCTTCCCTATGTGGGAAGGTACACTCCTCAATCTAGTTCACTCGGTGCTAAGCTAGAGTCCCTTTTTGAAATGCCTTTAAGCCTTTAATTATCAATCATAGCTTAGTTTAGGTCATAGTGTCTACCCCTTGTATAATCATCATTATCAATAGCTCAATAAGAATTGTATGAGTATAAGTCCTTTCATTACAATTCATATAAGTGAGGTTAGCACATTAGCATTTCATATCATAATGATGCACATTGATAGTCATCACCATCCTTATAACATATACACCTTAATCAACCTCACAACATAGTCAAGACATTTCAATTCAACATCATATCATCCTATCAATCCTAATTCAAGGCTTACTCCAATATAGCATCATGACTTAACCACAATTAATCACAATTATAAGTAAAGATAAAGATCATAAGACTTACCAAGTCTCCTTCATAGTTCATCATTTAGGCCTTACCATAAACCTTGAATTCAATCCAATTTAGATGTTCCACATCATAATTCAATAATCAACATGATAATAAGACTAGAAGAGTCACTACACCATAATTCAATACTAAATCAAAGCTTAAAACAAGATCCTTAGGTGAATTCTCATAACCTAGATCACTTCTCAAGAACTAGATATCAAAAACTACAATTCATCATAATTTGTTCATGATTAGTGTAACAACATCATTTAATAGTGATTTAACCAATAATCAAGTTAATTGAATCAATCACAACCAAATTCACATCAAGATCCAACCTAGGGTTAAAGGTTAAGGATCATGCTTCAATTTAGACCAAACCATCACAAATTATCATAATAAAGTTAAAATACATGTTAGTGTATTTATTATATCCTAAAGAAACCATAAACAACTCAGTTCATAACATCAAATTCGTATTGAATAAAACCCACTTGAAAACTCAAATTTAGAAATAATTTGAAGGAGCCCTTTGAGGAAAGAAGTCTAAAAGGTGAATTAGATCCCATAACTTAACGTTTGATGAATATTTGATGGTGAAATAGTCCCTTTACAGCCCCCAAAACCTCCCCATAGCTTGTCTTCAATGGTGTCTTCCAATAGAGAGAGAAAGAAGAGAGAAGGTAGATAGTTTATTTGGTGAGTTGTGTTTAGACTAATGAGGGTTGGGGGTCTTTATATTGGGGCTTAATTAACTTAATTAGATTCCAAAAAATGCCTAATTAATCACATAACCCACTAACTAATTAAATGAAACCAACTTAAAAATGTGCAGGAAAGTTGCAGGCCCATCGACGAGACCTCGACCGACAAGCCGTTGGTCCATCGACGACCAAGCCTCCTTTCCGTGCTGCATAACCGTCGTTCATGTTAGAGACTATGCAATTGGAGTTCTTTATCAAAAATTCTAAGTTTTGGTCGACGTTTGGCAACGACGCCCCGTCGACCCACACACGGATCGTCGTCTGTGTCTTGTGGTTACACACTGCCCAGACAGTGTTGACACCAGCTTGCAAGGGTCCTCGTCAAGGGCCCTTGGTTGGTCCTTGGGGAGTTGTAACCGAACGTTTTGACCAAGATTAATATTAAACACATGTTATACACCCTTCCACCTAATTTCATGAATTTTTGACTTCTAAAAGCGCATCAAATAGGCTTAGGCACGCTAGTACCTCACTAGAACTAGTTTTCGAACGTCATGGACGTTCTTGGACGTTTTGGTTCCTAAACTTCGTAAATGACCTATATTCGTTAAAATAGGTATTAAAACAGTGTTTAGATCCCATGGCACCTATGTTAGCCTTTAAGACTCGTCTTGGATTTTTGAAATGTTACATTATCCCCCCTGTAGAAACATTTGTCCCCGAATGACACTAAAATTGTTTGAAGGAAGGAATAGAATCAAGAATAGTAGCCCAACCAATCAACAATATGAAAACAACATAAATCATATGATTTGAAAAAGGAAATTTCAAAATTTCAATTACCGCACATAAGGCTCAAACACTTCATTATGAGGCATTTCCTTCTCACAACACACATGAGCTCAACATGCATTCCATGAGTCAATTAGCACAAAGTTCAACTTATCAACATGCGATTTATTATTTCCTAAAGACTCACCATATCAAAATGCACAACATAACTCAAACAAACCAAAAGGCAAAATTTTCAAGTTTTATGCATCAAATTCACTGTAACACACTGTAATGTGATTCATAATGCATATTTTTGCAAGACTTCACCAAAAATCAAGAAACTTCAATTTATAGTCATATTTATATTATTAAAAAGAATGACTAACCTTAATTATCAAAAATATGAGGGTAACGGGACTTGATGTCGGCCTCGGCCTCCCATGTTGCACCCTCAACTAGGTGATTTTCCCATAACACTTTTACAGAAACACCTCTTTATTCCTTAACTTCTTGACTTGCCTTCAAGAATTTGAACAAGGACTTCCTCATAATAAAGGTTATCCTTTACACCAAGACCCTCAATAGGAAGAATAGACTCGGGATCAACAATACACTTTTTAAGCATGTAAACATAGAAAACCGGATGAACCGAAGCCAATTCACTAGGAAGTTTCAATTCATAGGCAACCTTACCAACCCTTTGAAAGATTTAATAGGGACCCACATAACGAGGACTCAACTTTCCTTTCTTGACAAATCTAACCACCCCTTTCTTTGGTGAAATTTTCAAATACACCTTATCACCTTCTTCAAACTCCAAATCCCTTCTCCTATGATCGACATAAGACTTTTGCCGACTAGAGGCCATTTGCAACCGGTTCCTTATGATATGAACTTTCTCCAAAGTCTTTAAATCAAATCGGGACCAAGAAGCGAAGGCTCTCCCACTTCAAACCATCTAATAGGATACCTACACCTCCTACCATCCAAGGCTTCATAGGGAGCCCTGGAAATGGATGAATGAAAACTATATTTATAAGAAAACTCCACCAAATGCAAATGCTTATCCCAATTTCCTTTGAAATCAATGATACAAGCCCTAAGTATGTCCTCAAGGGCTTGAACAGTATGTTCCGCTTGACCATCCGTTTGGGGATGAAAAGCGGTACTCAGCTTCACCTTAGTACCCAAACCTTTTTGGAATGACCTCAAAAACCTAAATCTGAATTGTGCACCCCGATCCAATATGATGTATAACGGAATACCATGGTGACACACGATCTCATCTATGAAGATCCTAGCATACTCTTCCGCCGAATAAGTAGACTTGACGGGAATACAGTGAGCGGACTTGGTCAACCTATCCACAACCACCCATATAGAGTCATATTGCTTTTGAGTTCGAGGTAAACCTACTACAAAATCCATATTGATGTCTTCCCACTTCCAAGTAGGAACTTGGATTCTTGTAGTAAGACATCCAGTTTTTGATGTTTTGCTTTTACTAGTTGGCAATTCGGACACTTAGCGACAAACTACGCTTTGTCCTTCTTCATACCTTCCCACCAATAAATTTCCCTAAGGTCATGGTACATTTTTGTCAAACCTGGATGAATTGAGTAGCGGGACCCATGGGATTTTTCAAGAATCCGGTCCTTCAACCCATCTACGTTGGGAACACACAATCTTCCTTGGCACCATAGAATACCATCCCCCCCATAAGGATAATGTCTCGTTAAGCTTGCTAAGGACCGATTCCTTGAACTCCATCAATGATTTGTCAAGGTGTTGTTTGGACTTCACCTCAACTACTAATGATGAGTCAGAGTTGTCACGAACCATAAAACCACCATCCAAAGAATCTTCCAACCTCACCCCCAACCTAGACAACCTATGTACATCCTTTATTAGGTCTTTCTTGGCTTCATCAATGTGAGATACACTATCCATAGTCATACGACTTGGGTCATCCGCAACCACATTAGCCTTGCCGGGATGATAAAGGACACTCATGTCATAATTTTTCAACAATTCTAACCACATTCTTTGTCGAAGATTCAACTCCTTTTGGGTAAACACTTATTGGAGACTCTTATGGTCGGTAAAGACATCAACATGAACACTATACAAGTAATGCCTCCACATTTTCAATACAAAAACCACGGCTGCTAACTCATGGTCATGAGTTGGATAGTTTCTCTCATGTACCTTAAGTTTCCTAGAAGCATAGGCTATCACCTTCCCATGTTGCATAAGCACACACCCCAAACCCACTTGGAATACGTCATAATCCACAACAAAACCCTTTGTACCCTTTGGTAAGGTCAACACCGGAGCAGAGGTAAGCCTATCTTTCAACATTTGGGAACTTCTCTCACATTCCTCCGACCACTCAAACTTTTTACACTTTGGGGTCAAAGTAGTACAGGGAGATGCAATGGACGCAAAACCCTCCGGAAACCTTCGATAATAACCTGCTAAACCCAAGAAACTCCTAATATCGGTTGGATTCAAAGGTCTAGGCCAATTTTTCACCGCCTCCGTTTTCCTTGGATCAACCTCAACTACTTCACTAGAGATGATATGAACAAGAAATGTCACCGACCTCAACCAAAAATCACATTTGCTATACTTGGCAAACAATTTTTGTTCTTTAAGTACTTGCAACACTACCCTCAAACGATTCATATGATCACCCTCATTTTTCAAATATACGAAGATGTCGTCAATGAAGACAATGACAAATAAATCTAAGTAATTTATAAACACTCCATTCATTAGGTCCATAAATGGTGCCGGGGCATTAGTGATACCAAAAGACATTACTAAGAACTCATAATGACCATATCTAGTCCGGAATGCCGTCTTTGGTATATCCTCCTCTCTCACCCTAAGTTGGTGATACCCCGACCTTAAGTAAATTTTAGAAACATAACTTGCCCCTTGGAGTTGGTCAAACAAGTTGTCAATCCGAGGGAGAGGATACTTGTTCTTGATTGTGACCTTATTGAGTTGGCGGTAATCAATACACATTCTTAAAGACCCATCTTTCTTCTTCACAAACAATACCGGAGCACCCCATGGAGAAATACTAGGTCTTATGAAGCCTTTGTCTAGTAAATCCTTGAGTTGTCCCTTCAAATATTTCAATCAGGCCGGAGCCATACGATAAGGAGGAATTAAAATGGGATTTGTATCCTGTAGCAAATCAATACCAAAATCAATTTCCTGTTCGGGAGGAATAATGGGAAGGTCATTAGGAAAAACCTCCAAAAACTCACTCACTTCGGGGACAGACTCAATGGTAGGAATTTCGGAGTCTAGATCTTGGTTTTTTACAATATGGTATAGACAAACATTAGAGATCATTTAGCATGATTTTAGACAAGAGATGATACTAACTCTAGGATTAGATTTTACCCCCTTCCACTCAACAATAGTTACATTTGGAAAGTTAAACTTCACCACCCTTGTCCTACAATCAATAGGAAGCAAAGCAAGAATGCAACCAATCCATACCCAATATAACATCAAATCAAGCATATCGAGTTCTACTAGTTTAACATAAGAAACTTTATTGGGCAACATTATAGGGCAATTTTTATACACCCTTTTTGCAACAACCGACTCACCCGCTGAAGTATACACTATAAAACGTTCATGCAAAATATCGGGTAAAATATCAAACTTTTTGGCTACTAGATAGCACCGGGATCAAGTAAGGCATATACTTCAATATAGAAGACTTTCAAAATACCGGTCACCCCTAGAGCGGAGAGCATAGAAGCTGTTCTTCTTTGGAGCCTCTTTAGAACCGCTCGCTTGAGATTGACCACTACCCTTTTCTTGACCCCTCACATTAGGGAAATCCCTAACCTTGTGCCCGCTTTTACCACAACCAAAACAATTGTCCGTACCCTTAAGGCAATCACCATAGTGCTTCTTGCCACACTTTCCACAAGTTGGCTTCTTGGTTGGTGAATTAGTACTTTTTCCCTTCTTGAAATTGGGGTTAGACACCCTATCACCACTAGCCTTTGGGAACTTGGAAGGGACTTGACTTGAAACCCGCTTCTTAAACCTAGGCTTGTCTTGTATCTCAAGCCTATTCTTTGAAGAACCTCATTCAAAAGATCTTGCCCTCTTAGCATCTCTACTCTTCCTCTTAGACCTTGACTCTTCCGCATGCTTGGCATGCACCATAAGACGAGAAATGTTAATGTTGGCATGTAGCATAGCCGAATGACACTCCTCTTGCAAATCATCCGACACCCCCGTCACAAAGCAACTCATTTTATCTCTAGGATTGGAAACCAAAGAAGGAGCATATTTCAACAACTTTGTGAATTTCAAGGAGTATTCATGAACACTCATACCTCCTTGGGGAAGGTTAATGAACTACACTACTTTATCCTCCCTCATCACCCTAGGAAAGAACCGATCTAGAAAATCCTTCTTAAAAATCTTCCAAGTCAAAGGACCACCTCTCAAAGGCCTATTATCTCTCCATTGCACAAACCATGCTTGAGCCACGTCCTTGTGTTGATAAGTGGCCAACTCGGGCTTTTCACTTGTGGACAATCCCATAGCCAAAAGTATCTTATTGACTTCATTGATGAATTCTTGGGGGTCTTCCTCGACCTTAGACCCGTAGAAGGTAGGAGGGTTCATTCGAGTGAAGTCCCTTAGACGGGAAGCCATAGTAGTGACTTGTCGATGAGGACGGGGTACAAGCTCCCGGTTGGCTTGGGTTTTCATAGCTTGGGCTTGAACAGTGGCGGCTTGAGCCAATTGGATGAGGACAACCTTATATCTCCATCCGTCAGGGGTGGAGAATTGACCCGAGTTGGTCAACATTAGCATCTTCTTCAAGTGGAGGAACTTGCTCACCACGGGGACGAGCTCTCGCATTGGCAATTTCCTCTTCAGGTCTTCGTGCTGCATTCCTTCGAGTGTTCATTCTTCCTATAAGCACAACGATAGGATTAGATGCAAAAGCACATCATAAGTGTACTCTAATGGCACGATATAAGATTTTCAAGAAAAATGAGAGTTTCCTAGGCATCTAGTAGGTTCCTATCCATAAGTGTGGCGCGCTTCACAATTATGAACATGAACTTACATAGACATGGTTGAGAGAGACATCGACTCTAAGATAATTCAACCTCATGCTCTGATACCAAGTTTTTCACATCCGGGTTTACCCCTAATGTAACCGGCGGCGTCGCCCTCTTTGAGGACTAAGATTAGCCTCTTAGTTTACATCATCACATTCGTAAGTCGAATTTAGCAAAAAATTTAAAACTTTCATTACTTCTACTTGGAGGTTTACATAGACCTCTACATACACATAATATATATATATATATATATA
>NC_028639.1:44869871-44883848 GCF_001406875.1 Solanum pennellii | reverse complement strand
ATATATATATATATATATCGAGTATACATAGACCCTTCGTATAGGAAGGTTACATAGCCTTCTGCTTTTATTGCACATAAATATATACATAAGATTGAACATAGTCTTAAGGATTGTCTCATCTCATACCATCTAAAGATCATAGCAATTTGGACATAGCCCTATATCAATGTAAAGAAGCCACATATAGGCTTATAAAAATCGTACTCAAATGAAAGTGGAGTGAAAATAAGAGTCTTCGTGTCATATCCGGGGAGCACCCCCTAGAAGTAACATGGCGCATTTGACCTCTCGGAGGTCTTATACAAGCCTATAGTTATCATTCATCACATTCTCATAGTAAATTTAGTAGAAAATTTAAAACTTTTCATAGCACATCATATGCTAGAAACTTAACTTCATATATATAAATTATAATTCATAATACATATTTATACTCTAAGTCTCTTTGCCATCTTAGACTCAACAACATTAGAATACATTAGGGACACGACCCTTAAGACATAAAACATAAGTTCAAATTTGTACATTTTACAGTAAAGTCTTTACATAGGAAATCTTTGGACTTAAGAATTCCTTTCCTTGAGCTTGGGAACCACATATTAAGCTCCTCAATCATATAGACATCCTTTAAGCATCCATAACCTATACTTTGTGTAAAAATTAGAGAGGAATGGGATTAGTACAAGAATGCACTAAGTATGGCAACCATGAAAAAACATGCATTTAAAAGGGACATTTTCTTGAAATCATACATCATGCATTTTTGAGTAAATCCTTATTAAACCTTTAGACAATATAATTTATATCATTTAAATACTTCATATAAACATATTCAAAGTCCTAACATTACATAAGACCACATATAGAATTTATGACATAATTGAGGTCACTTTAGAGTAAACTAATTTCCCTTAACAATAATCATTCTTTTCGTTTATTTGTTAACCTCTCAAGTAACCCTCTAGTGATACTTGGTGCAATGCATAACCTAAGGCCACAAGGAAAACATACATATAACCCACACAATCTAACACATATCATCACATAAGCATAATATATCAAAGACACATTTAAGTCAAGACCTTAGGACATTACAATAAGCTACATCAATTTACACCTATATTTACTCCTTTTCTTATACATCATTATGAGACCTTGTTCATGACTCAATCTTAGTCTACTAGTGCAATGCACATGTGAAGCCCCAAAACCCCACACATGCTTAGTAAACCCTTCATCAAACCACAAACCTTAACATTTAATTCATACATCAACAAGTAAGTGGAGGCAACTTCATTCATGTCAATATAAGACCTTCATCATATAGTCATTTAGACAAACATAGTGCATATAAGGATAAGATCACATCTTATAGATTCATACCATGCACATCTTCGTAATAAGTAGACAAATACTACAAAGTCATGCATATGGACATAAGCATAAACATACACATCAGGTCACCTTCCTAGGACTTCCTAAGGAGCTACTTGTACAATGTCTAGATGGGTTCATTACTTCCACCTATCCTAAGTAACCTCCCTTAAGTCCTCCTAGTTAGGATCCTATTGATTTACTTCCATTGTCGATTTTACTTTAGGGAAACTATAGCCTTAACCGACACTAAGACCATGTAAGCTAAACATGGAATTTTGTGTTGTAGAGCGTTACACCAATGGAAGGTGTTCTTAAATAGACAAGGTACAACATTAACACATGCTAGCATACTAAGTGATATCACATTACTAGATCCTATGTGGCAAGCATAGTTATGGAACTTGGAGGTACATGTGAAAACCTTCTTTATGCCAAGATGGGGCATTATGGTTATTCACTTATGGAAACCCTATTTATACCTATTGACGCATCGTGGTTATCCACCTCATGAGATTTATGGTAGACTTTCCTTTCCACATTGGAAAGGGACACACACTCATATTCAAGTTCACATGGTGCTAAGCAAGGTTCCCCTTATTGAAAGCCATTATTACATTACTTTAAAAAATATAGGCTTAGGAGATTCATCCCCTCATATGCTTAGCTCATAGTTCATAGATGAAAGTTCATCAACCTAAATCATGTGAGAAGATCCTTTCACATGGACATAACATATGTATTAGCACTATCTAGTTTAGGATACACTTGAGCACACCTTTCAAGGCTAATCTATTGAATAGACCATCATTCATTTGTGTGTATATATATGTGATCAAACATTTCACATAACATATTAAAGTCACACATGTTCATACATCAATGCATCAGTCTATATGTGTAACTATATGAGCAATTCTTTCATATCAACACTCAGAGACACTATGCAAATTCATACTTCATCATATCATATACTTAACATCATAGCATATAAGTCATATTCATTACATGTTCATACAATCCTATGCATATCCTTAGGAGACCAACCTAGGAACTATCCCATCAAGGTGCACATGTGCAATCCATAGTCAAAGTACCGTACCCTTGCCTATGCTAGTACATCTATCAACTCATCCTAGTGAATGATACCGCACACAACATCATAGAATGGTTAGCATAGCATAAGACTCATTTATTTAAGACGTACAACATTCTTACAGTAAGCTTTACTCTTTATGTACTTATCTTAGATTAACATCATATATAGCATTATAAGACCTCATCATAGGTAGAAAGTACATATAACCTTAACATATCCATTTACATGCTCATCACAATAGCAACATCACCTAGATTCACAACTAGAGAAGAAGACTAGGCACAAGTTACACATAAGGTGATCATCATAAGCACTCTTTCATATAATCATCAATTTACCTTCAAGGCCAGGTAAACACATATATAATGACAATAAAGTAAATACCACCTCCATAAGTGGACCATACCACACAATGCCATACAAGGCTTCATCAACTAGATTAATATATTAGAGTAGAGGAGATAAGCATTCTTACCAATTTCTGTCACAACCGGGGAGCACCTCCTAGAAGTAACATGGTGTACTTGAACTCTCAGAGGTCTTATACAAGCCCATAGTTATCATTCATCGCATCGACATAGTAAATTTTGCGGAAAATTTAAAACTTTTCATAGCACCTCATATGCTAGAAACTTTACTTCATATACATATAAAATACAAGTCCTAATACACATATAGACTCTAAGTCTCTTTGCCGTCTTAGACTCAACAACATTAGAATACATTACGGACACGGACCATAATACACATTACATAACTATACAATATTTAAAGACTTTACAATAAATGTATATTAGGACATCCTTGCACTTAAGGATTCCTTTCCTTGAGCTTGGGAATCACCTATAAATCTCTTCACTATTCAAGACATCCTTTAAGAATCTATAAACTGCACTTTGTGTAAAAAGTAGAGAAGAATGATATTAGTACAAGAATGCACTAAGTATGGCAGCTATGCAAAAACATGCATTTAAAAGGGATCTTTTTCTTCAAAACATATTTTATGCCTTTTTGAGAATATCCTTATGAAATCTTTAAATAATAGCATTTACATCATTTTAATACTTAATATAAACACAACCAAAGGCCAAACATCATAGAAAAGCACATATAGAATTTAAGTCCAATTTGAGGTCACTTTACAGTGAACTCATTCCTCTCTACAGTGAACTATTTCTTTTAATTCATTAGTCTCCCAAGTAATCCTTTAGAGATACTTGGTGCTATGTATCACCTTAGGACCACAAGGAAAATCATACATATCATCTACACAAGACAACATATACCATCATAGAAGTATAATACCACATTGACATAGTTAAGTCGAGACCTTCATCATATAGTCAACAAGATCAACATCATGCATAAAGACTCATTTAATGCACATCTTCATAACAACACAAATACTACAATGTCATGCATAAGGAACACATATAAAGTGATATGCATTAGAACACCTTCCTAGAACTTCCTAAGGAGCTACTTGTGCAATGTCTAGATGGGTTCATTAATTCAACCTATCCTAATTAACCTCCCTTAAGTCATTCTATTTAGGGTCCTAGTAATTTACTTCCATTGTCCATTTTACTTTTGGGAAACTATAGCCTTAACCGACATAGACCATGCAATGCTAAGCATGGAATCCGGTGTCATAGAGCCCCACATCGAAAGGAGGTGGTCTACCGGCCAAAGTAGAACCAAATGTGACATAACTTTCAAGGTGGATCCACTAGCTAGTATCCTATGGTGGCAACATAGTTATGGAACTTGGAGGTACATGTGAAAACCCTCTTTATGCCAAGATTAGGCATTGTAGTTATTCACTTATGGAAACCCTATTTATGCCCATTGAGGCATTGTGGTTATCCACCTCATGAGATTTATGGTGACCTACCTTCCTACCATAGGAAAGGATACCCACTCATATTCAAGTTCACTGGGTGCTAAGCTAAGTTCCCTTCCTTGAAAACCATTATTATATTTTTACTTTATAAATCATAGGTTTAGGAGAGTCATCCCCTTATATGCTTAACTCATAGGTCATAGATGGAAGTTAATCAACCTAAATCATGTAAAGAATCCATTCACATGAATATAGCATATCTAAAGCATCATCTAGTTAAGGGTACACATGAATACATCTTTCAAGGCCCCTCTGTTGACTAGATCTTCACCCATGTGTGTGTATACATATATCTGAGCAAACCTTTCACTTAACACGTTAATTCACACAAGTTCATACATACATATTCATACATGTGAAATGCATAGGCAAAGTCTGATACCGTTGCCCATACTAGTACACCTATAAAGTCATCCTAATAAGGAATACATAACATACTTCACATACATATACATTACATGCATAGTCGTAGACATTAGTGAATATGAGAACAACCTTTCATTTAGACACCATGACCTATACTACTTGTAATATGCATGTGAGTGAGTGTTGTGTATATTGGTCAACATGATGACATAATGGCTATAAATAACATATAGAGTCAGCCATCCTCTTAGACCACATTGAACTTCCAAGTATAGACCACACAACACACAATAGCATAGGAGATAAGTCAACTTCATATTACACTTAGGACTCCTAACTTGTGCTATTCATGCATTCACATAGGGGTACATAGGTAAGGGATTATTAACCATTAAATCATTAATGGAAGCACCTATACTTCACCCTAACATGTATATACACATGCTCATACAATATCCATATACCCTAGATCACAACTAAAATAGGAAAGTAGGCATAATCTTGTAATAGTATCATCCTAAGCACATGTTCATACATTCATCAATTTTCCTTAAAGGCCATGGTCAACACACATATATATATATATATATTATTGAAAATAACGTAAACACCATCACTATAAGTGGACCATACCACACAATGCCATACAAGGCTTCATCAACTACAATACTATACAGAAAGTAGAAGAGATAAGCATTCTTACCAATTTCTCACCCTTTGATCATAATTGATCAATACACCTTTTTAATCAACAATTCATATATAAGGAAGTAGATAAATTTACTTTAATCATAGAATAAATCATGTACAAGTCGCTACAAGATCATACTATAACATAATACAAGGCATCTCACATGTACTAGGAAGTAGAAGAACATAGACCATTAGCCAATTTATTTTTATATGGATTATATATAATATTTCATGAATAATATCACTCTAAGGCAGTATCTAATTCACCTACACTTAGTCACAATGAAAAAATGCTTAAGCACTTCAAGATCAAGATACTATCGTAGGCATTTAACTATCAATTCAATGTAGAGTAGAGAGAATAGGCCATCTTATCAATTTTACAAAAGTATTGATCATAAATCATATCTTACCAATAAAGTACATGCTAGGCAGTAGCTAATGAAATCATAGTCTAGATGAGACACTACTACAATTACCATTAAGGTCGACACAAGCATGCTTCATATAAGGAGTTCATGGAAGGTAAGTTTACATAGGTTAATCCTATTCAAACTATCATGAATTGACCCATATTGTGTTCATTACATATAATTCATCCTCATATTTCATGATAGGCAGCAGCTATAGACATTAACCATGATAAGTTCATATAACAACTTACCTAACATCAAAATCACAAGTTACAACTCCATAGACTAGAAGAACCTAGATTAATTCAAACCAAGCCTTCTCTACCTTTGTCATACAATATTTATATCAACAATTACACCATGGTATTAACCTAAAACAGTAGCTAAAAGAACCACAACATAATCGAGTTCAACATTTTATCATAAAAAGGGGCCATGTTACAGTGAATTCCTAGAATACTAAGCTAGGCATGTTCAACACTTTATACATGGATCCACATGGATACTTCATCATAAAATCATGATCAATTCATGTAAATAACAGTAGATACAGCCACTTCAACGTAATAGAATCATAACTCAATCGATAGCAAGTCAAGATCACAAATCCCATGCAAGGCTAAATAGTTTTGGTGATGGAGCATGGGTTCATCATGCAATTGTATTGAAAACCACTTCCAAATAAGTAGATAATCATCAATACATTCATATTATGCTTTTGAAATAAATTAAAGAAAAAACCCATGGCTAGAATGAAGAAGAAAAACTTGATCATATTTTTCTCTTTGAAAACTTTGAGATTAACTCTATAGATGGAAGGATAACTAGAGATGAAGGACCACCATACCTTTGTATAGTTAAAAACCTCTAAAAATTAATGATTCATCCATAGAAAACCCAGATCCAAGCAGTTCTTGAGCTTCACCAACAAAGGAGGTTTGAAGGGAAAGGCTTCAATCGTGTGAGAGGATTCTAGAATGAGGTGATCACGTTTTTGATGACTTTTATACACCCAAAAATATCTAGCTTCCGTTGGCTGGTACTTAGCCAAATTCTTGGCTTGATACCTGCCCAAGTCAAGTGCCACTCGACGAGACCTGACCAACGGGCCGTTGGTGGACCAACTGGCCGTCGTTGGGTTCGTCAATGGACACTGCCAAGGCAGTGTCTCGACCAGCGTTGGGTCCTTCTTTTGGGCCTCTTGTGGGGTCCTTTTAAAGTCGTAACCGGAAGTTTCCAACATGATCATAGCCCTTAACCAATTGTAGACATGCCACATAAATTTCATTCAAAAAAATTTCACGACCAGAGTCTAGGCCCTAGACGAGATCGGCGTCGTTGACCTTTAGAGGTCGCAGACAAGCCTACTTACATCATTCTTACTTCATCTAGGTTAATTTTAGCTGAAAATTTGAAATTTTTTGTTTCTTATCATGCATAAAGGTCATTCTACTTACATTCGTAATGTTCACAATCAACCAACTAACATTAAGATTATCAACTGAAAGAAATAGTTCAATACTGCATTAAATGTATAATTGCCAAAATGGCACCAATACAATGTCTAAAATAAAAATGGAAAGAAACACTAGTGGAACATACTCCACTAGCTCAATCCTATAAATAAGCTAGAATATAATGGTCAAGCATTCTCGAAAGCATGAGGGCGTACCAAGTCCGGATGAATGCTCCACGTACGGATAGTTTAAGCGTCAACCTGTATCTCTAGCGTCCACCTGTTCCTGCACCTAAAATCATAGAGTTGTATAGGGTTAGTACACACTTGTACTAAGTATGGGTATATGCAAGCACACACCAAGGACATGCATGAGTAAGAATAGCTCTTTCCTAACAACATGATTATGGAAAGTCAAGGCAGTGGACTTGCCAAATTGGGATTAGGAAAGTTGGTGAGCTTTCTAAATTTGGATTGGGAAAGTCATGCCATGAGAGTAACATGCATCACCATACTTATCATATTGCACACAACACATTACATCTTGCACATAACACATAATAATATTGCATATAGCACATAATATTTTTCATATCATTCGTTTATATGCCATGAGACCTTGGAATCATGGACTTGACATCAAGACTACCAAAATGAGGGCTCAACATATGGGACCTCAACTAGGGAGCCTTCTTTAGCAAACACAGAGTCTGCTTCAGTCACTCATACGTACTTCATTTCATTTCTTTCACAGGCTAGTGTAAACACCAGCTATTCCTAGGATGTAGTTTAAGACTTTCATAGGGTTCTCTATGCAATAATCAAGAATGACCTAGTATCATTACTTAAGTCTAGATCACCTCCTGATCATCATATCCTAACACCTTTGGTATCATTCATTTCATTATGTGCATCATTTGAGGTTGGCCTCATTCATTCATTGGGAACTTTAACTTTAACCGTCATAGATCATGTGAGCATCATGAAATCAAGTGTCTCCCCCACACCGAAAAGAGGTGGAATGACCGACCAAAGTGACCCAAAACATGCTAGCGTACATGGGAATTGAACCTCGCCAGATCCCTATATTGGCAGTATAGGTTCAAAGTCTAGGAGATATAAGGAGACCCATACCCGGCATGTCGGACAGTCTCATCTCATGAGAGTTACGTGAACCTCCGCTCTTCCATAAAGAAGGCATCACCGCTCATAGCTAGTCTATCGGTTCTCAGTATAAATTTCCATTACATTCAACTCATACGTCATGGAAGCTGGCTTCTAGTATGAGGACATCATAGCTTAATAGATGATTTCTCATCTCATCATTAGTATTGAGTGTGTTAATTTCAATACTTTCATTAGAGTGTTCATAGAGACTGGTCTCTTCATTATCTTTACACTCTCATAGGTGAGTACGTTTTGGTAACATTTACTTAGGCTTATTTGAGTATGATCTCATCTTTTACATTATCCTCATGTCATGTTGTCACCACATTCATTAACATTATCACATTTGCTCTTCATAATTACTCAACCCTTTTTACGTGAATGTTCATTTCATCATAAGCCAATGCACTTGGCCATTTAGTGTGTTTCACACTCTTACTTAACCCTTCTAGGGTTTCTCATTTCATGGTTGATTTCATCATTTCATTGTTCATTTCATCATTTCATTATTCATTTCATCATGTGCCAATGCCCTTGGCCATTTAGTGTGTTTTACACTCTTACTTAACCCTCTAGGGTTACATCATTACATTACATACATCTTAGATTCACTTATTTTTAAACGTATGCTAGACTTATGGGTCTATACATACAAGCCATGAGGCTTCATTCATAGTTCGTTTAAGTGAGTCATATCTTCCTAAGATTATGTGGTACAAGACTTATGCATATTGTATGTATGCAAAGATCTCGATTTCAATCTAAGTAGACAACATTATTCTTGAATATTTAATTCACGTATGACTTATGTATCAATACGGAATTTGGGCAAGGGAACCCGGTTTCAAATCCCTTGGACAACACTTCACATTTTTTTTATTTAATTTGAGTCCACATGACATTGGGACCCTAGATCGAGCCCCAACATCAACATTTCCTTTTTATTTCTATCCTTTGAAAATTCTTTTTCTTGGCCGAGGGGTTGTGGGGGTTCGAACCCCCACAACCCCTTTTATTTTTTTATTTATTTTCCTTGACTATCTCAAGTTGACCATGAGGTTGTGGGATCAAACCCCCAAAACCTCACTTTATTTTACTTGTAATTCTCCTTTACTGCCTAGTGGTCGTGGGTTCAATTCCCCCTCCTCACATTTCTTTTCTCTTCATTTTTGATTCTCCTTTACTACCTAGAGGTCGTGGGTTCAATTCCCCCGCCTCACATTTCTTTTCTCTTCATTTTTGATTCTCCTTTACTGCCTAGATGTCGTGGGTTCAATCCCCACGCCTCACATTTATTTTCCTCTCATATTTCCTTAAGCTTGACCAAGAGGTTGCGGTTCGAATCCCACTCCTCTCATTTCTTATTTTCATACATCATTTTCCATCCCAAAACCATGGTTAGAATCCCCTTCACCACATTCCTTTTTACTTCTTTATTTTCATGATTTTTAACATGGTGAGGTCACGGGTTAGACCCTCAGTGACCTCACTTCTTTTTCTTCATTTTTCATAATATTTCAAACAATTTTATCTTGACTAAAATTCATCAATTGTGGCTGCAAATTTTTTAAATTTTTTCAGCGTCTTTTTCAACATGTTACACACTAGTTCTTAAGGAAACTTCATGGTTCTTTTATAAAGTTTTAGGTGCATTTTCATGGATTTGTTTAGCCAAGAGTTTCTCACTCAATTCAGACACATAACATTTCATATGAACATCATGATTTACTTAAGTTTGTGCACGTAAAAGTACAACCATAATACATCATTTTTTGAGCCTTAAACCCGAGGGCTATGGGCCATAGTTCACATTTTGCACACACTTTCACATAGTTGGGAAAACATGGGTTGTCATTCATACAATTTCAAACATACATTCATGAACATATTGGTCACGAAAAGACAACACACGCCTAATATCTACCAGCAAACATACCCAACCTAAGAATCATTGGGATATAGTGACAAGGACATGCAACGGGGAACAACCCTAGTTTTCGGATTGAATATTCTGAACCTTAAGGGGTCTCTTGGGAAAGGGACCAAGCGAGAAGAGAACCCATACCTTTTTAGGTACAAACCTCAACTTGCTGCCCAAACAACTCCTCCAAACACACGTCCAACACCAAAAGTTCAACACCAAACTCGACGAAAAACCTTCTTTTTGCCTACATGATTGATTAGTTGTTTGTTTAAAATTTTCTTTTGTGAGTTCTTAAAGTGTGAAAAACTTTGGTTTACCTACTGTTCTTGAAGTTATTTGGCAGAGAGAATCGTAAAAAAAAAGAGAAATTGAACGTGAGAGTTGAGAGATAGACGTTAGAGAGTGGGAGTTTTATTAGGCTTAGGAGTCTAGTTTAGGACTTAGTAAAATAAGGTTTTATTAATAAAAATCCGATTTCTCTTTTATTTTAAATCAGCTAATGAATAATAATTATTAATTAATTTCATTAATTTACAAATTAAATAAAAACAACTTTAACTCATTGCTTCCACCTAGGTTCGAACCCGGGTGGAGCAAGACTTCACTTCAAGAGCCCATTTTCGGCCCTCTCTCCCTATAATTCCCCTCCACTTTATTAATTAAATAATTAATTATATATTTAGGGTAATTACGATACTACCCTTAGCTTGGAAAAAGACCATTTTACCCCTAGACCCTCCAAAATTATGATTTTCCCTTTTTAAGTCCGGTAAAGACTCATTCGAGTAAATCTTCATATTCGAGAGCCCTAAATGGATGGACCCAACCTTTCCTAGCTTAACTAACTCCCTAAGTTAGTTGGCTTGGCTGTCGTAAGGGTTTCGAGGTCTGGTTCCACGCACATCAATCCGTGTGAACCCTGGTCTAATCGTAGGCATTCGAGACACATTAAGCGTTACTTATCATATCCATTTTTAGGGTTGTTACATTATACCCCCCTTAGGAACATTCGTCACAGAATGACACTACTAACTATTTTGCGTAATGCCAAACAGATCATAGCATAGTTACTATACACAATCAAGCAATAGCAACAAAGAATGGAGAGATAAGGAAACTTAGACTTAAGAGTAGGGAGTTTAACCTCAAGAGCTGAAAAGATGAGGGTAGCGGGACCTCATATCGGCCTCGGCCTCCCACGTAGCCCCCTCAACAAGATGATTCCTCCACAATACCTTAACTGTGGCAATCTCTTTGTTCCTCAGCCGCTTGACCTGTCTGTCTAAGATCTTAACAGGTACCTCCTCATAGGACAAGTGTTCATCGACCCCTAAACCTTCCACCGGTAGAATCGATGTTGGATCACCTAGGCACTTCTTTAACATAGAGACATGAAAGACTGGATGAACAGAAGCTAGCTCCGCAGGCAATGCCAACTCATAGGCCACCTCACCCACACGTTGTAGGATCTCATATGGCCCAAAATACCTCGGACTCAACTTCCCCTTCCTGCCAAACCTCATCACCCACTTCATACGTGATATCTTCAAATAGACCTGGTCACCAACATCAAACTCTAAGGGCCATTTTCTATTGTCTGCATAAGACTTCTGTCGACTGTAAGCAGTAGTTAACGTGTCCTTAATCACCCAGAACTTCTCTAAGGACTCATGAATGATCTCTGGACCCAAAATGGATGACTCTCCAACCTTGAACCACCCAACTGGAGACCTACACCTTCTACCATTCAGTTCCTCAAACGGTGCCATCCCAATGCTGGAGTGATTGCTATTATACGAGAACTCTATCAAAGGCAAATGGTCGTCCCAACTACCCTTGAAATCAATCATAAACGCCCTCAACATGTCCTCCATTTTATGAATGGTAAGCTCTGCCTGCCCATCAGTCTGAGTATGAAAGGCAGTACTAAGCTTCACATGCGTGCCTAAGCTCTTCTGGAAGGATCTCCAGAAATGTGAAGTTAAATGATCCCCTCTATCTGAAATGATAGACAAGGAATCCCATGCCTTCTCACAATCTCATCAATGTAGAGTTTCACATAATCCTCGGCTCTGTAAGTATACTTCACAGGGATAAAGTGGGCAGACTTAGTCATCCTATCCACAATAACCCATATAGAGTCATGCTGTTGCCTAGTCTTCGGAAGACCAATTACGAAGTCCATATTAATTGCCTCCCATTTCCAAGTCGGAACCTCAATAATTTGAGTAAGACCGCTAGGCTTAAGATGTTCTGCCTTAACCTGTTGACAATTAGGACACTTGTCCACATAATCTGCAATGTCCTTCTTCATGCCATCCCACCAATAGATCTTCTTAAGATCATGATACATCTTGGTTGAACCTGGATGTATGAAATATCTGGAACTATGGGCCTCTGCAATGATCCTGGTACGCAAATCATCCACATTTGGTACACACAGCCTGTCCTGGTACCTAAGTATGTCGTTATCTCCCAAAGCAAAAGACTCATTCATCTTAACCAACACTGAGTCCTTCAGCTCCATCAACATAGGATCAAGATGCTGACCCTCCTTGACTTCAACTACTAAGGATGATTCAGAACTAGGATAACTGAATACCCCCACTAGTAGAGTCAACCAACCGCACACCCAGTCTAACCAGTCTATGTATATCTTTCACCAATTCCTTCTTCCCATCCTCAACGTGGGCTGTACTTCCCATTCTCATCCTACTCAAAACATCAGCTACAATATTAGCTTTACCTGGATGGTAGTGGACATTCATGTCATAGTTCTTCAACAGCTCCAACCATCTCCGCTGGCGTAGATTCAACTCTCTTTGTGTGAACACGTACTAGAGACTCTTGTGGTCTGTGAATATATACACATGCACCCCATACAAGTAGTGCCTCCACAGCTTCAGTGCAAACACCACACCTGCCAACTCTAGGTCATGAGTGGGATAATTCTTCTCACGAACCTTGAGCTGTCTGGACGCATAAGCTATCACCTTACCACCCTGCATAAGAACACAACCCAAACCAACCCTAGATTCATCACAATACACAATGTAATTCTCACCACACTTAGGCAAAGTAAGCACCGGGGCTGAAGTGAGTCTATCCTTGAGCTCCTGGAAACTCTTCTCACAAGCCTCCGTCCATTCAAACTTGGCCTTCTTCTTAGTTAAAGCTGTCAGTGAGGCAACAATGGAAGAAAACCCTCCACGAATCTGCGATAATAACCAGCCAATCCCAAGAAGCTACGAATATCTATGGGAGTAAGAGGTTTTGGCCAGTTCTTAACAACCTTAGTCTTCCTGGGATCTACCTACACACCTTTGTCGGACACGACATGACCCAGGAAGGTCACTGATCTAAGCCAGAATTCACATTTGCTGAATATGGCATACAACTGATGTTGTCTAAGTACCTGCATGTTAGTCTCAAATGCCGTTCATGCTCTTCCTTGGTCTTAGAGTATATGAGAATGTCATTGATACGCTCAAACTTACTTCTCAAATAAGAAGTAAAGCGGTCGTGTCAAGTAAATAACCCAACTAGTGAGGTTGGGATCGTTCCCACGAGGAAAATAGT
>NC_028639.1:44865396-44866220 GCF_001406875.1 Solanum pennellii | reverse complement strand
GGTTCAACAGAAAAAGTAATCAGTCTCTTGGGGAAAAAGAACACAGGCAAGAAAACCCCAAAAGAGGATAGTGAATTGGGCTACTCAGACTTCACCCTAGCACTCACTTTCCATTTACCCCACCCCCAACAAAAAGACATGCAATTGTCCCCAATGCATAAAAAAATTGAAATACTAGAGTGGTAGGTGAAGCAAACCTGGGGCGCAAAGCGCCGACGATCAGCACGGACCGTTGTGAGTATGATGGACCGTCGTGGGGTCCGTCGTGTCTTACTTCGACTATGTATATATGGAGAACCCTGAAGGAGAGTCTCTGACTAGTATGACGGTATGTGCAGGACGGACCGTCATAGGTACGACGGTCCGTTGTGGGTGTCCGTCAGAGGACACTTGAAAAAATGTGGAGACCCCTAGGAGAGGGGTCTATGACCGTCATGCAGGACGGACCGTCGTGGGTATGACGATCCGTCGTAGTTGTCCGTTTGAGGATACTTAGAAAAATAGAGAGAGACCCTTAGGAAAGGGGTCTCTGACAACCAGAACGGTTGCGCAGGACGGACCGTCGTAGGTACGACGGTCCGTCGCATGTGTCGGTTGAAGGAAACTTAGAAAAATATGAGAGACCCTTAGGAATAGGGTCTCTGACAACCATAACGGTTGTGCAGGACGGACCATCGACAAGATGACGGTCCGTCGCGTGTGCCCTAGTTTGAAAATAACAGAAAGACGTACCTGGAACAACGGATGCTACCATTAATAAAAATAAAAAGAAAGAAAAAAAACTATAAGTATTGGGTTGCCTCCCAACAAGCGCCTGATTTAAC
>NC_028639.1:44630641-44863114 GCF_001406875.1 Solanum pennellii | reverse complement strand
AGAATTCATGTATTTACCTCAATGAGAAAGAGTAAAATCCGAAAGTTTGCTTGATTAATCAAAAAAAATCACCAACAATCAATGATAAAAGTCTCAAGATAACCTAATAATACAGAGTCTAACAATGGTCTGGAGTCTAACAATGGTCCCGACTCCGACCATGGTCCAGAGTCTAACCTAATAATCAAAGTTCTAGACTCCGACATCTAAAACGAGGTTTTTTTGAACTATTTATAGAAAATAAAAACCTAATTATACAAGGATTCTATTTGCTTGAAATCTGTCAAAACGCGGCTGGGTCGACGGACCACGCGACGGATCGTCGTGGTCACGACGGACCGTTATGGACTCCGTCGTCCCATACTTGTGCAATTTCTTCTGCTGCTCTCTTCATTACCCTCGACGGCAAGTATGACGGACCGTCATATTCACAACGGTCCGTCGAGGGTCTTCGTTCCAAAACACTTCAACTCTTGGAATCTGGGTACTGGGATTACTTCTCTGAACTTCATGACGAACCTGCAGGACGGACCATCATAGACACGACGGACCGTCACAAGCTGCGTAACCCCACACTTGGTCAGACTTCCCCATCTTCCTTAAGCAGCTGCACTAAGCTGCCACCTACGGACCGTCACAAGCAAGACGGACCGTCATAAGCTCCGTAGGTGGTCTCTTCTGCATTTCTTCGCTCAAAATCTCCGCATTCATCTTTGGACAGATTTCCTGCAAAACAAAGAGAAACTTATATAAAAATTAGCACAAAAAGGCTTTTGGACACACTAAACTTAAGGAAAAAGTATTAATAATACCGTGAAACCACGGTATATCAGTCATCAATGAATACTATGACGAAGGAGTCAAGGTATTCACAGAAGACTCTGTTCATGAGATCCATAAATGTAGCAGGTGCATTCATGAGACCAAATGACATAACAAAAAACTCGTAATGACCATAATGGGTACGAAAGGCTGAACATCTTCATCCCTTACCCTGAGCTGATGGTACCCTGAACGAAGATCAATCTTTGAGAAGAAACTAGACCCTTGGAGTTGGTCAAACAAGTCATCTATTCTGGGAAGTGGATACTTATTCTTGATAGTGACTTTGTTGAGCTGCCGATAATCTATACACATTCTAAGGGTTCCATCTTTCTTTTTCACAAACAACACTGGAGAGCCCCAAGGGGATATGCTCGGTTGAATGAAACCCTTATCAGTGACATCTTTTAACTGCAGCTTCAACTCTTTGAGTTCAGCTGGAGCCATTCTGTAAGGAGGAATTGAAATTGGTTTACTATCGGGTTCTAAGTCGATACCAAAGTCAATCTCTCGAGGGGGAGGAACTCTATGCAAATCATAAGGAAATACATCTTGGAACTCATTCACTATAGGCACTGAGTCTATGGAAGGAATGTCATGGTCTAAATCATTAACACTTACAAGATGACACAATAACCCCTTGGACATTATTTTATTGGCTTTAAGGTTCAAAATCAAGGGATTAGGATGACTCTAGTTGTACCCCTCCTAGATTAGATCTTCTTCATTAGGGAAACGAAACCTCACAACCCTACTACGACAAACCATGCAAGCATAACAACTATGAAGCCAGTCCATGCCAAGAATAACATCAAAATCATGCATTGATAACTCAACCAAGTCTGCAAAAATAGTCTTACCACATACAACTATTGTCAATCTTTGTATACTCTATCATTTCTTACATTTTCTACTAAAGGTGTACTAACCACTATAGGATCATGCAGAACTTTAGTCAATATCTCAAAAGTGAGAGCAAGCAAAGGAGTTACAAAGGAAAGCGTAGACCCTGGATCAAGTAAAGCATAAACAGAAGTTGAGAATACTTGCAGCATACATGTGACCACATCAGCGAACTTCTCCTGCTCCTCCCTACCCTTCAGGGCGTAGAACATGTTCCTCTTAGGAGGCTCGGCTACTGCTGCATCCTCTGGATTAGACCTAGGTTGAGCATTACCTCGAGCCTGACCTCTTTTCTGTGGGTAGTCCTTAATTATGTGCCCGTTCTTACCGCAACCAAAGCAGGCATTAGTGACCTCTCTGCACTCTCCATTGTGAGCACGGCCACACTTAGTACAGTCCTTTCTGGGATGCTGCATCTCACTTCCATTGCCCTTCCTGTGCTCGGGTCTGCCTCCTCTAGGTGTTGTACTCCTCTGAGAGTTAGAGTTCCCTGAACTCTGTTTCCCTTTTTTGAACCTGGGCTGCTCACGGAAGCTAAAATTGTTTCTGTGGCCTCCATGGCTGGGACCTGCCTGATCTTAAGGCTTAGGCCTCCTAGCATCACGAACGCCCCTCTTCTTGTGGTTGTCCTTAACCTGCTAGACATGCACCATCAACCTTGAGAGTTCCATATTATCATGGAGAATCGCAGACCGACATTCCTCCTCCAGATCTCTGTTGATTCATGTGACGAACCTGCTCATCTCATCCCTGCTGTTAGATACAAGGGAAGTAGCATACCTGGACAGCTTAACAAACTTTAGGGAATACTCCCTGACTATCATGGATCCCTGCTTAAGGTTGATAAACTCCTCAACCTTGGCCTCCCTCTTATCTCTGGGAAAGAACCTCTCCAGAAAGGCTGTCTTAAACAACTCCTAATTGATCGGAACTCCGCCCAAAACTCGGCTATCTTGCCACATCTTATACCAAGTCTGTGCAACATCCTTGAGTTGATAGGAAGCCAACTCTGATTTCTCAGTATCTGTGGCCCCCATAGCCACCAAGATCTTATGCACCTCATCTACAAACTCCTGAGGATCCTCCTAAGTCTTAGACCCTGTGAAAATAGGAGGATTCATCCTCATAAAGTCTCTCAGCCTGTCAGCCATATTGCGAACCGGTGGGTTCTCCCTCTAAACATTGTGCTGGTTGACCAGGTCAGTCATGGAATGGGCCTGCATAGTGATGGCATGTGCCATCTGGGCCAGAGATTCCCTTACCTCAGCATCATTCAATCCAGCAGGGTTAACCGACATAGGCACTCCTTCGACTGGATCCTGGGGTGGAACCTGATTGTCCCAAGCAGCTGATCCTCCTCTCCTCTGACCAATGGTTCTCCTAGTATTCATTTTCTAAAATGCAACAAGGATTGATGTTAGTCACGCTCATAACATAAAGAAATCAGACATTAGGAAACGCACGATGTGATCAGAAGAAAGGAAATTTTTCTACGAATCATGCAGTCTCTAATTCAGGATAGTGGTGCACTTCACTACCATGACTTAGAAACTACTCAATGTGGTTGATGTGAACTTATTATCCTCGGAATTTAACCTAGTGCTCTGATACCAACTTTGACACGACCGGAGTCTAGGCCCCAGAGGAGACCGGCGTCGTTGACCTCTCAGAGGTCGCAGACAAGCCTACTTACGTCATTCTTACTTCATCTAGGTTAATTTTAGCGGAAAATTTGAAATTTTTTGTTTCTTATCATGCATAAAGGTCATTCTACTTACATTCATAATGTTCACAATCAACCATCTAACATTAAGATTATCATCTGAAAGAAACAATTCAATGCTGCATTAAATGTATAATTGCCAAAATGGCACCAATACAATGTCAGAAATAAAGACGGAAATAAACACTAGTGGAACATACTCCACTAGATCAGTCCTATAACTAAGCTAGTATATGATGGAAAATCATCCTCGAAAGCATGAAGGCCTACCAAGTCCTGATGAACGCTCCACGTCCAGATAATTTCAGAGTCAACCTGTAGCTCTACCGTCCACTTGTGCCTGCACCTAAAATCATAGAGTTGTATAGGGTTAGTACACACTTGTATTAAGTATGGGTATATGCAAGCACACTCCAAGGACATGCATGAGTAAGAATAACTCTTTCCTAACAACATGATTATGGAAAGTCAAGTCAGTGGACTTGCCAAATTGGGATTAGGATAGTTGGTGAGCTTTACAAATTTGGATTAGGAAAGTCATGCCATGAGAGTTACATGAATCATCATACTTATCACATTGCACATAGCACATAACATCATGCACATAGCACATAACATATTGCATGTAACACATAACATTTTTCATATCATTTGTTCATATGCCATGAGACCTTGGAATCATGGACTTGACATCAAGACTACCCAAAATGAGGGCTCAACATATGGGACCTCAACTAGGGAGCCTTCTTTAGCAAACACAGAGTCTTCTTCATTCAGTCGTACGTACTTTATTTAATTTCTTTTATAGGCTAGTGTAAATACCAGCCATACCTAGGATGTAGTTTAAAATTTTCATCGGGTTCGTTGTGGAATGATCAAGAACGACCTAGTGTCTTACTTAAGTCTAGCTCACCTCTTGATTATTATATCCTAACACCGTTGGTATCATTTATTTCATTATGTGCATCATTTGAGGCTGGCCTCATTCATTCATGGGGAACTTTAACTTTAACCGACATGGATCATGTGAGCATCATGAAATCTAGTGTCTCCCCCACACCGAAAAGAGGTAGAATCACCGGCCAAAGTGACCCAAAACATGCTAGCATACATAGGAATTGAACCTCGCCAGATCCCTATATTGACAGTATAGGTTCAAAGAACAGGAGATATTAGGAGACCCATAACCTGCATGCCGGACAATCTCATCTCATGAGAGTTACGTGAACCTCTGCCCTTTCCGTAAGAAGGCATCACCTCTTATAGCTAGTCTATCGGTGCTCAGTATAAAGTTCCATTACATTCAACTCATACGTCATGGAAGCTGGCTTTGGGTATGAGGAAATCATAACTCAATAGATGATTTCTCATCTAATCATTATTATTAAGTGTTTTAATCTCAATACTTTCATTAGAGTGTTCATAGAGACTGGTCTCTTCATTAACTTTACGCTCTCATAAGTGAGTACATTTTGGTAACATTTACTTAGGCTTACTTGATATTTATCTCATCTTTTACATTAGCCTCATATCATGTTGTCACCGCATTCATTAACATTAGCACATTTGCTCTTCATAATTACTCACCCCTTTTTACGTGAATGTTCATTTCATCATATGCCAATGCACTTGGCCATTTAGTGTGTTTCACACACTTACTAAACCCTTCTAGGGTTTCATAATTTCATGGTTCATTTCATCATTTCATTGTTCATTTCATCATTTCATTATTCATTTCATCATGTGCCAATGCACTTGGCTATTTAGTGTGTTTTAAACTCTTACTTAACCCTTCTAGGGTTACATCATTTCATTACATACATTTTAGGTTCACTTATTTTTAAACGTATGCTAGACTTATGGGTTTATATATACAAGCCATGAGGCTTTATTCATAGTTCGTTTAAAGTGGTTCATATCTTCCTAAAGTTATGTGGTACAAGACTTATGCATCTTGTATGTATGCCAAGATCTCGATTTCGATCTAAGTAGGCAGCATTATTCTTGAATATTCAATTCACGTATGACTTATGAATCAATATGGAATTTGGGCAAGGGAACCCAGTTTAAAATCCCTTGGACAACACTTTACATTTTTCTTTTTATTTAATTTCAGTCCACATGACATTGGGACCCAAGATCGAGCTCCAACATCAACATTTCCTTTTTATTTCTATCCTTTGAAAATTCTCTTTATTGGCCGAGGGGTTGTGGGTTCGAACCTCCACAACCCCCTTTTTTTTTATTTATTTTCCTTGACTATATCGAGTTTACCATGAGGTTGTGGGCTCAAACCCCCACAACCTCACTTTATTTTTCTTGTAATTCTCCTTTACTGCCTAGAGGTCGTGTGTTCAATTCCCACTCCTCATATTTCTTTTCTCTTAATTTTATATTCTCCTTTACTGCCTAGAGGTCGTGGGTTCAATTCCCACGCCTCACATTTCTTTTCTCTTAATTTTTGATTCTCCTTTACTGCCTAGAGGTCGTGGGTTCGATCCCCATGCCTCACATTTATTTTCTTCTCATTTTTCCTTAAGATTGACCAAGAGGTTGTGGTTAGAATCCCACTCCTCTCATTTCTTATTTTCATACATCATTTTCCAGCCCAAAACCATGGTTCGAATCCCCTTCACCACATTCCTTTTTACTTCTTTATTTTCATGATTTTTAACCTGGTGAGGTCACGGGTTCGACCCTCAGTGACCTCAATTCTTTTTCTTCATTTTTTTATAACATTTTCAACCATTTTAACTTGACAAAAATTCATCAATGGCGGCTGGAAATTTTTGTAAAATTTTTCAGCATCTTTTTCAACAAGTTACACACTAGTTCATAGGGAAACTTCATGGTTCATTTATAACGTTTTAGGTGCATTTTCATGGATTCATTTAGCCAAGAGTTTCTCACTCAATTCAGCTACATAACATTTCATATGAACATCACGATTTACTTAAGTTTGTGCATGTAAAAATACATCCATAATACATCATTTTTTGCGCCTTAAACCCGAGGGCTATGGGCCATAGTTCACATTTTGCACACACTTTCACATAGTTCGGAAAACATGGGTTTTCATTCATACAATATCAAACATACATTCATGAACATATTCGTCATGAAAACACAACACACGCCTAATATCTACCAGCAAACATACCCAACCTAAGAATAATTGGGAGCTAGTGACAGGAACATGGAACGGGGAACAACCCTAGTTTTCGGACTGAATATTCCAAACCTTAAGGGGTCTCTTAGGAAAGGGACCAAGCGAGAAGAGAACCCATACCTTTTTTATGTTCAAACCACGACTTGCTGCCCAAAAAACTCCTCCAAACACACGTCCAACACCAAAAGCTTAACACCAAACTCGACGGAAAACCTTCTCTTTGCCTACGTGATTGATTAGTTGTTTGTTTAAAATTTTCTTTTGTGAGTTCTTCAAGTGTGAAGAACTTTGGTTTACCTACTGTTCTTGAAGTTATTTGGAAGAGATAATCGTAAAAAAAAAGAGAGATTGAACGTGAGAGTTGAGAGATAGACGTTAGAGAGTGGGAGTTTTATTAGGCTTAAGAGTCTAGTTTAGGATTTAGTCAAATAAGGTTTTATTTAATATCCCTTTTATTTTAAATCAGCTAATGAATAATAATTATTAATTAATTACATTAATTTAACTACTTAAATAAAAACAACTTTAATTCATTGCTTCCACCTAGGTTCGAACCCAGGTGGAGCAAGACTTCACTTCAAGAGCCCATTTTCGGCTCTCTCTCCCCAAAATGCCCCTCCAAACTTATTAATTAAATAATTAATTTTATATTTAGGGTGATTACGATACTACCCTTAGCTTAGAAAAAGACCATTTTACCCATAGACCCTCCAAAACTATGATTTTCCCTTTTTAAATCCGGTAAAGACTCATTCGAGTAAATTTTCATATTCGAGAGCCCTACATGGCTGGACCCAACCTTTCCTAGCTTAACTAACTCCCCAAGTTAGTTGGCTTGGCTGTCGTAAGGGTTCCGAGGTCTTGTTCTACGCACATCAATCCGTGTGAACCCTGGTCTAATCATAGGCATTCTATACACATTAAGCATTACTTATAATATCCATTTTAGGGTTGTTACAACAAACACCTACAAGACGTCCAAATAGGACAAGCCCCATCAAAACACATGTTGAACGTCTTAAGAGCTATCTTTCGAACGCCTTGGACGTTCTTGGTCGTTTGGCCTCCAAATTTCTCGAAACTTCATATGCCATCACTAAACATCATTATAACTCATTTAGAAGCTTCACAAGCTCACGAAATACAAATATAAGATTGCATAGATACATGAGGCACATAGGTGACTAGTCGTCGAACGTTTTGGTCGTCCCTTGATGTTCGACTTCCAATCACTTCAAACTATACACACTGCCTATAAACCATAATATTAGTCATTTTAGTACCATATAACCTTAAGACATACATTTTAGGCTCTAGACACCCTATCTCATTTTGGGGTCTTACAATTTCTCACCCTTTGATCATCATTGATCAATATACCTCATTTATCAAAAATTTATATATATGACAGTAGCTAAAGAGATTATTACTTAAACGAAATCATGCTTTATCAACCCTAACATTTAGATCATGTCACATACATTACAATATTAACTTTTTAGGCTAAAAGTGTCCAAATCAATCTTTACCAATTCCATGGTTATCTCATCATATTGGATCAATTATACCTAATAGTCATCACATTATACTTATAGGTAGTAGCTAAGGACAATCAACCATAATCGAGTCACATAACAACCATTCCAACATCAAGATCACAAATTACTACTTGATAGCCTAGAAGAAACTAGATCAATTCATGCAAGTCTTATTTACTTTGATCATCAAGGATTCATACCCACAATTCATTTGTAATGTCATCATGAAACAATATCTATAATTATCTTCACCTAATCGAATTCAACATTAAATCATTTGAAGGCCAATTTACAGTGAATCATGAAAAGATAAGCTAAGCATGTTCAAATCTTCATACATTGATCCACATGGATCCTTCATCATCAATTCAACATTAATTCATGTAAATAACAGTACATATAACCACTTTAACATAATAGAAATACAATTCTAATGAGAACAAGCCAATATTACAATGCCATGCAAGGACTAAATCGATTTAGGGAGGGAACATGGGTTCATCATGCAATTGGATTAAAATAATGTTTAAACCAATAAATTTACATCAATTAATCATGATTTAACTATTTCAAATATTTTTAGAAAGAACCCATTGATAGATTGTAGAAGAAGAGATTTGATCATATTTTCTCTTTGAAAACTTTGAGATCAACTCTCTAGATGGAAGGATAACTAGAGATGAAGGATCACCATACATTTATCTTCTTGAAAACCTCTAAAAATCGGTGAATAAACCATAGGAATCCATTCTCCAAGTTGTTCTTGAGATTCAACAACAATGGAGGTTTCTTGGGAGAAGATTTTTGGAGGGAAAGGTTTATTTCGTGTAAAAGGGATTGGGAATGGGTTGTTTACATGTTTGATTACTTATATACACCCAAATATAGATAAATTAATATATTAGAGTCAAGTTAGGACGTGGGGTGAATTCCCCATTCACCATTCAAATAAAATAGTCACAATGCAGCAGTTACAGGCCACCATCGACGGATCTCTATCGACTGGCCGTCCTTTGGCTTCCGTCGATTGGACCTTGGCCTTTTTTTTGTGTTGATACCTGCGTAGGATAAGTTTCCATCGATTATATCTCACCAAAAGGCCGTTGGTCAACCAACTGACCATCATTTGGCTCTTCGATTGATACTGCCAAGGCAATGTCTCGACCAGCCTTGGGTCCTTCTTGTTGTCCCTTTTACGGGGCCCTTTAGAGGTCGTACCCGGACGTTTCCAACATATATACAACCCTTAAGAAGTTTAGACCTCCCTAATGATTTTTACCCAAAACAAATACACATAACACGTCCAAACAGGCTAGGCCCCATCAAGACGCACATTGAGCGTCTTAAGGGCTATCTTTCGAACGTCTTGGACGTTTGACCTCCGAACTTCACAAAACTCCATATAATACCAATAACCATTATTATAACTCATTTTAAGACATCATAAGATCGTGAAATACAGTATATAAACACGCATAGACACGTGAGGCACAAAGGTGACTAGTCGTCGAACGTCTTGGTCGCCCCTTAATGTTTGACTTCCAAATCACCTCAAACTTTACAAACTGCCTCTATACCAAATAACAATTAATTTTAGGACCTTAGAAACTTATTAAAAACATGTTAGTCTCTAGACACCCTAACTCATTTTGGGGGTCTTACAATATCCCCCACTTTGGAACATTCGTCCTCGAGTGACACTTAGCATGCTTTAGTCACAACAAGGACTTCAATGCATCATAGAGCAGTTCATCACATTTATAACATCATCAAATAATTTTATCACTTAATGCACACAAGCAATTAAAACTTCCGTTCACTCATTCTTTGATGCATCAAACAAAAAGGCTCTGATCATGTTCATAGGAGGAACATCCTTCTCCTAATCATCACTTGGTCAATACACTCCAATTCATTAAGAGCTCATTTTGCAACTACTTTTTAAATCACACATAGGCAGATTTCAAAAACACTCAAGGAGCATTAGACACTCATACTTCAATGTACATAGACTTGAGTTAATTGGAACCTAGTGCCATGAAGGTCATACTCAACCATACCATGTTTAGTGGTGTCCATGGAGGAACGTCCTTATCCTCAACACACTTACATGTATCATGAGTTCACACCTAAGCAAAGACGTCAATTTCCTCTTGAAATGAGAAATTCTCAACTTTTAAACCAAGGCATGCTCATGTTTCCTTCCTAGTGAAGTCTAAGTGGTAAGTCACACCAAGCACATCACAACAAATAGGAAGTAATTTCACAAAATGTCAATTTCTAACATAGTACTCACCTTCACATTAAGCATATTTTGAGAAGAATAACACAAATCATAGGCACACACATTAACTCTTAGCTAAACATGCTTTCATCTTTTAATAATGAGCCTACAATTATGCATTCCAAATCATACAAACCACATAATTTTCAAGAGGCTCAACATATTCATTTTAAAGAGACCCAACTTTTCATTATAAGGATAAACATTACACCTCACAAGTGACTATAACCATGTTTCGTATCTTATCTCATGAAATCAAATGAACAACTAGCATATCAAGATGCAAATCAACATGAGAAAACATGGATTTTATCAAAAAATTGTTTTGCTCTTTCATGCACTTTGGAATCTTAAAATACCCTGAAGGTAATGTCAATCAATGCATACCAACCATATAAAGGTCATGCAATTCATACTTTATGCAAAACTCTATTCATGAAGAAATTTACTACAAATTCATTAGATTCAAGCTCAAGTAAGAATAGAAGGTCTAGGTAGAAAATATCTACAACCTTACTACTCCATCACCATCCCCCACGTAGAGTAGACCCAATTAAGAGCAACATAACCCAATCTTAAGAGGATCTTAACTAAACAACCTTCATTTTCATCACCTAAAAGTGATTACAACTTTAGAAGGAATTTACAGTAAGTCAACATAGGAACACTAAGGTATTCTAAACATTATTACCTATGAAATTTATCCTCCAATTATCAAGTTAGGTCATCTCATACAACCACATAATTTCTTCTATAATACAATAGACACCAAGGTCATACATCATTAGGGTAAACAACAAAGAGACTTTGTCATAAGGACTCTTTCTTTTCTTTCCACATTAAAGTAAGGTAACTTCTAGGTCAATCAAACCCACATCATCACCCAACATAAATAAGAGTACTACCCTCAATTCTAGGGAAACATCAAGTCCAAAACATCAAGGGACTCACAACACAATAAGAAGTTAGATAAATTTATGACTCATCATGCCATAAGACTCTCATTCTTTTATTCAAAATAGAAAATCTCCTTTTTACATTCATTATCATGTTCATATGCATCAATTCTGTCACAAACCGCAAGTACACCCTAGAAGTTAGAGCGTCGTTGTGTCGTCACACGACAAATGAGACTTCAAGAAGTCTCATCTAAGACTTTTGTATCATTTATTGCATAATAAGCATACTAAAATAGGTAAGAATTTAAAACTTTCTTCACGCACGAAGAAATCTTTCATAAACATTACACAAGCGGAAGACTTTCAAGTAAAACTTTAAATCTTTACGACATCTACTTGAACCATCTAAACTTTAGAGTATACAACACTTAGGTCTAATCCCATACAATAAAATAAAGACTGTGACATAAAGGACATGTGGATATTGTCCTCGAATCGATGAGGACTCACCAATACTTCATCTTCAAGCCTTAGGAACCTATCCATCCTCCATGGCACATCAAAAATTCCAATTCCCTACACTTTAGTCAAAAAGGTAAAAGAAGGGGTTAACACATTAGATGTACTAAGTATGGAAGCCATGCAAAAACAATGAAAAAGGGACATTTAGTTAATAACATGCTTTTAATGAATTTCGATTCAAACATCATATTATAAGCATAAGAACAATACTTAACAACTTAGAAACACATAAGAAATCATTTAAGCAAAATATCATAATTTTAGAGTTACTTTATAGTAACTCCATTCACTATTACAGTGAAGTCTCTTCACTGTACAGTGAGTTGCTTATCTTCACCTTAGACATCTTCTAGCATGTAATCATCCCACTTAAAGCTATCCTAAGAGTAACTTAAGCAACACAAGAGAGACCGCCCATAAGACCTTCCTAAGCATGCCTAAGTGATCTTCAAGACTACTTATAAGGAGTCACATACACACTTGCAAGACATTAAACATCACATATAAATAATATGACATTTCCTCATCAAAGGCTATCAAAAGACTTACTTAAGTAGATCAAGCAGATAACGTCCATGATTTACCTCTTCAAGACTACCTAAATAATCCTTAAGACTCCCTAAGTTTGGATCATGTCCACATAAATAATCTTCCTAACTAGAGTTATTCTTAAGAATTATCTAGGTAAGATAAGAAATAACCATTTCCATGCCCCCTTCGTGCCTTAACTAGACAACTCTTAACTACTCTACATAAGTACTTATTCATTTTTACATACTTTCTTAACTTAAGTCGTTACATTCATTAGTTCATTTAAGATTCATTCGCCACATGAAGGACATTCAAGTAATGGTCTTGGATAAGACCTAGCGACTCCAACTAACATCTTCAAAGCCTATTGTGCAATGTCTAGATAGCGTCCCATACCACCACGTAAACTTCATAGAACTTCTATCATGCTAGTAAGTATCCCATATAATGAGAATAGGCAATAATCGACATAGATCATGATAGCTAGACATGGAATCTGGAGTTCTAACCTACTCCGATGAGGGTGTTCTACTTGCCAAGGGTAGAACTTGGACACATCCCATGTAGGCACATGGTTAAGGAATATGAGGGGATTTTATGCACTCTAGTTTCATTCTCAAGTCGAGCTACATTGTACTCTAGTCTCCTTCTCAAGTAGAGCTACTTCCAATGACATAATCACTCGATGCTATCCTTTGTTCTCATAGATTAATTGACGCTAAAGAATCACATGAGGAGGTTCCTTATGTAGTTCATAACCCAATCACATTCACCATACCTAAAAGGTCCACTAGGGCTACCTTTCAATGGCGACTAAGATAGCTCATCATAACTTTCCTAAGGATGATATGATGCCGTTCTATTCAATTAAACCTAAGTCCATCATCCTTTACATAAAGGATACCATTACGGCTCTTCGACTTCAAATTAATAACGTAACCTTTTCCATGTACATGACCTTTTTAACATCATATAAGGTATCACATATCATTCATTCATACATGACAAGGGTGCACTAAGCGTACCTAGTCAATACATCTCATATTCACATATCATTAATACATGTATCAAGTAAGGGACACAAGTATACCAAAACAAGACACAACATTCTTTACTTTATCACATATAGCATATTCTATTTTAAGCACTTAGGAATGACCCTCATCATCTTTATGTAATCCTATACATTACTATATAATCATCAATATTACCATCATAACGCATATAGTCAAGTAGGAACAAGCATGTATCAACATCTAAGACTACACATATAAGAACATAGTCATAATCCACATGATCTCCTAACATACATAGAAAGAACACATACTTTCACATTACTTCATATGTAGATATATATATGCTCATACTTCACATAAATTAACTACACAAATCATCATTATACTCCAAATATTGCCGACAAGGCCATGATCATCATATTGCATAAAGTAACGCCAACAAGGCCACATCAATTCACATAGCACCGCCACCATAAGTGGACCATAAAAATCACAACATAATTGAAGTCTAATTAACATAAAATAAAATGAATTAGGGCATCATACCCCCACTCCATCTTAGCACTTCGATTACAAGGCTAAATCATCCAATTCGACATCATAAGGCCCTTACCCAGTGCCATAACCAACAATTTAACATAATTATAACAATATTCATGAAACTAGGTCACATTAATACATATTCATAAATCTAATATAACTTAGATATCAATTTATTATAATCATTACATCAATCTAAAGCCTATATGAAACTACATTAGAATTCATAAACCTTAAGTCAATATCAATTCAATAAGCCTAGTATTCAATAGATCTAAGAATGTACAATATTCAGTTGATCAAATTGAAACAGCCTATAAACCAATTAACCATAATCTATACATGAATCAAAAGCCCATAACGATCTACACATGAATTCATCAATCTCAAAGTATGATCAGATAACCCATATTTTAGTCAAATTGAGAGATTTGTGAAGGTCAAGGGTTCATAGAGAATTTCATTTGAAAACATCAATTAAACATCAATATTATCATATCTTAGTGTTTGAAAAGGTTTCATGCAAGAACCCAAGACTTAGAGTAGAAATTGGACTTTTCATATTTTTGAAATCTTTGAAAATCATCTTTTAAATTGGATCTAAGGTGATAGAAAGCCTTAGATGAAGAACTCCCATACCTTATTAGAATAACCCAATGAAAATTGAAGAATAAACTCAATTGAAGAACCATCTTCAAGCTCCATCTTCACCTTGAACTCTCATGGAGGTTTTTGAAGAAACTTTGGGAGGGAATGTGTTTTGATTTAGGTGTTAGGGTTATAATGAGTGTTTAATGACTTATATACTCTTAAAATACCTATAAACACTCAAAAAAAAACCATCCTCACATTTTATAGGACTTGGAGTGAATTTACAAGTTCACCCCTCAACTTAACGCTAAAGCTGCCATCGACGCCAGCATCGACGATCCGTGGTCTCACCCACGCCCCGTCGATGGGGTCTTGTTGGTTGTACCTGCAACTCCTTAACCTGCAAGAAAAGTGTCTCCATCAATTCCACCCATCGACTGGCCGTCGCCTGGTCGACTGGCCGTCGTTTGGGTCGTCGATTGGCACTGCCCGGCAGTGTTGAGATCCAAGTTGGGGTCCTACTTTAGGGCCCGTTGTGGGTCCTACATGGAGTCGTACCCTGACGTTCCCAACCCAAATATGTTTGCTTACGAGTTTAGTACCTAACACTTGAGTTTCATCCAAAACAAACACGTAAAACTTGACAAAACATGCATAGACACATAAGGTGTTTCAAGGCAAACCATTCGAACGTCATGGACGTTCTTGGACGTTTGACCTCCAAACTTCACAAAACTTGACACAATGCCTATATACACTATAATAAATCATTTAAGGACCTTATAACCTCATGAATCACATATAAACACATAAACCACATATGAGGCATATAGGTCACTTAGTCGTCGAACGTCTTGGTCGTCCCTTGACGTGTGACTTCTAATGCACCTAAATTCTTAGACACTACCTCTATACCACATTAGAGACCATTTTAGGACCTTATAAAAAAACGACAACCATGTTAGTCTCTAGATTCACCTAAGTCATTTTCGGGTCTTACAAATTCTTTACACATTTCAATAACTTCCAATCAAAGGACAATTTAGTCGATTTCCCAAAATATTACAGTAAGCTTCCTAGCATTACAATGAACATCCTTCAACATTCCAAAAATGCAACATTTAGGCAATTGATGGGAAAATCATGACAATATGAGATACAAAACTTTACCAACTCATCCCACATAACCATGCATACTATCATCATAGCTAGGATCAAGTCTATACAAAGGACGCCAATCTTTACTAGACAACTTATCAAGGAATACATATATACAAGGGAACATTGAACACTTTTAAGCACATATTCTTAGGGTAGCATGCTTTCATAGGTAGTCACTAATCATTTTAAGTTCAAATCCTAGTATTAGTCTACCATCACCCAAAACCATTTAGTAACACATTATTCCAAAAGAAACACTTGTCAACCATAATAACTTCTAGCATGCTTTAACCATATCATGACATACATTCCTTAATATAACATGTTATTTCACATAAATTTAATATATAGCCATAATAGGCGTTACCTCATCAAAACATGCCAAAATTCACCTTCACACATACTCATTCAACCACAAAACCAAGATAAGCATGTAAATTCACCTTTTATCCCTCAAGCATAAAACAATCTCATCCAAGCAATCACATATAAAAGGCCACCTAACAAGAAAACATAAGAGAGAGATCTTATAGAGTTAAGTTCTCTGGCACGATATGAGAATGATGAAGAAGGGAAACCCTATCATCGTATAGCCTCTCGTACCATCTGATGTGTCGCGACTCACCACCAATGATACAAGACTCTACTAGACATGTCAATATGAGACTTCTTGGACCCTAAACCACTTTTAAAAACCACTTTATAAACCTGGATTTGATACCACGTTTGTCACATCCAGGGAGCACCCCATAGAAGTAACATGGCATACTTGACCTTTAGGAGGTATTATACAAGCCCATAGTTATCATTCATCACACTGTCATAGTAAATTTAGCGGAAAATTTACAACTTTTCATAGCACATCATATGCTAGAAACTTAACTTCATATATATAAAATATAATTCATAATACATATTTAGACTCTAAGTCTCTTTGTCATCTTAGACTCAACAACATTAGAATACATTAGGGACACGACCCTTAAGAGATAAAACATAAGTACAAATTTGTACATTTTACAATAAAGTCTTTACATAGGAAATCATTGGACTTAAGGAACCCTTTCCTTGATCTTGGGAACCATATATCACGCTCCTCAATCATATAGACATCCTTTAAGCATCCATAACCTACACTTTGTGTAAAAAGTAGAGAAGAATGGGATTAGTACAAGAATGCACTAAGTATGGCAACCATGCAAAAACATGCATTTAAAAGGGACATTTTCTTGAAATCATACATCATGCATTTTTGAGTAAATCTTTATAAAACCTTTAGACAGTAGCATTTATATAATTCACATACTTCATATAAACATATTCAAAGGCCAAACATTACATAAGATCACATATAGAATTTATGACATAATTGAGGTCACTTTACAGTAAACTAATTTCCCTTAATAGTAATCATTCTATTCATTTATTCATTAACCTCTCAAGTAACCCTCTAGTGATACTTTGTGCAATGCATCACCTGAAGGCCACAAGGAAAACATACATATAACCCACATAAGCCAACACATAGAATCACATAAGCATAATATATCAAAGACACATTTAAGTCAAGACCTTAGGACATTACAGTAAGCTACATCAATTTAAACCTATATTTACTTCTTTTCTTATATATCATTATGAGACCTTGTTCATGACCCCAATCTTAGTTTACTAGTGCAATGCACATGTGAAGCCCCATAACCCCACACATTCTTAGTAAACCCTTCATAAAACCACAAACCTCAACAATCAATTCATACATCAACAAGTAAGTGGAGGCAACCTCATTCAATTCAATACAAGACCTTCATCATATAGTCATTTAGACCAACATAGTGCATAAAAGGATAAGATCACATTTTATATATTCATATCATGCACATATTCATAATAAGTAGATAAATACTACAAAGTCATGCATATGGACATAAGCATAAACATACACATTAGGTCACCTTCCTAGGACTTCCTAAGGAGCTGCTTGTGCAATGTCTAGATGGGTTCTTTACTTCCACCTATCATGAGTAACCTCCCTTAAATACTCCTAGTTAGGCTCCTATTCATTTACTTTTATTTTCCATTTTACTTTAGGGAAACAATAGCCTTAACCAACACTAAGACCATGGGTGCTAAACATGGGATTTGGTGTTGTAAAGCCTTACACAATTGGAAGGTGTTCTTACCCAGCCAAGGTAGAACATTAACTCATGCTAGCATACTAAGTGATATCACATTGCTACATCCTATGTGGAAAGCATAGTTATGTAACTTGGAGGTACATGTGAAAACCTTCTTTATGGCAAGATGGGGCATTATGGTTATTCACTTATGGAAACCCTATTTATACCTATTGTTGAATTGTGGTTATCCAACTCATGAGATTTATGGTAGACCTTCCTTTCCACATTGGAAAGGGACACACACTCATATTCAAGTTCACTCGGTGCTAACCTAATTTCCCTTTATTGAAAAGCCATTATTATATTAATTTAAAAAATATAGGCTTATGAGATTCATCCCCTCATATGCTTAGCTCATAGGTCATAGATGAAAGTTCATCAACCTAAATCATGTGAGAAGATCCTTTCACATGGACATAGCATATGTATTAGCACTATCCAGTTTAGGATACACTTGAAAACACCTTTCAAGGCTCCTTTATTGACTATATCATCATTCATGTGTGTGTATACGTATATGTGAGCAAACCTTTCACATAATACATTAAAGTCACACATGTTCATACATGAATGCCTAAGTCTATATGTTTACCTATATGAGCAATTCTTTCATATCAACACTCCAAGACACTATGCACATTCATACTTCATCATATCATATACTTAACATCATAATATATAAGTCATATTCATAACATGTTCATACAATCCTATGCATGTCCTTAGAAGACCGACCTAGGAACTATCGCATAAAGGTGGACATGTGCAATGCATAGTCAAAGTAACATACCCTTGCCTATGCTAGTACATCTATAAAGTCATCCTACTGAATGATACGTCACACAACATCATAGAATGGTTAGCATAGCATAAGACTCATTTATTCAAGACTTACAACATTCTTACAGTAAGCCTTAGTCTTTATGTACTTATTTTATCTTAACATCATATATAGCATTCTAAGACCTCATCATAGGCAAAAAGTACATATAACCTTAACATAGCCATTTACATGCTCATCACAATAGTAACATCACCTAGATTCGCACTAGAGAAGAAGTCTAGGCACAAGTTACACATAAGGTGATCATCATAACCACTCCTTCATATAATCATCAATTTGACTTCAAGGACTTTGTCAACACATATATAATGACAATAGAGTAAACACCGCCTCCATAAGTGGACCATACCACACAATGCCATGCAAGGCTTCATCAAGTACATTCATATAGAAAAGTAGAGGATATAAGCATTCTTACCAATTTCTCACCCTTTAATTATCATTGATATATACACCTTGTTTATCAACAATTCATATATATGGAAGTAGCTAAAGATATCATTACTTAAACAAAATCATGCTTTAACTACCCTAACATTTAGATCATGTCACGTACATTACAATATTCACTTTGTAGGCTAAAAGAGTCCAAATCAATCTTTACCAATTCCATGGTTATCTCTTCATATTGGACCAATTATACCTAATTTTCATCACATTATACATATAGGTAGTAGCTAAGGACAATCAACCATAATCAAGTCACATATAAACCATTCCAACATCAATATCACAAGTTACTACTTGATAGCCTAGAAGAAACTAGATCAATTCATGCAAGTCTTATTTACTTTGATCATCATGGATTTATACCCACAATTAATCTATAATGTCAACTTAAAAAAATAGCTATAATCATCTTTACCTAATCGAATTCAACATTAAATCATTAGAAGACTAATGTTACAGTGAATCATGAAAAGATAAGCTAAGCATGTTAAAATCTTCATACATTGATCCACATGGATCATTCATCATAAATTCACATAAAAAACAGTATATATAACCACTTTAATGCAATAGAATCACAATTCAATCGATAACACGCCAAGATCACAAAGCCTATGCAAGGACTAAATCGATTTAGGGAGGGGACATGGGTTCATCATTCATTTAGATTAAAATCATATTCAAACCAATACATTAACATAAATTCATCATTATTTAACTATTTAAAACGTTTTTAGAAAGAATGCATGGATAGATTGAAGAAGAATAGATTTGATCATATTTTCTCTTTGAAAACTTTGAGATTCACTCTCTAGATGGAAGGATAACTAAAGATGAAGCATAACCATACCTTTATATACTTGAAAAACTTTAAAACTTGGTGAATAAACCATAGGAATCAATGCTCCAAGCAGTCTTGAGCTTCAACAACAATGGAGGTTTCTAGGGAGAAGATTTTTGGAGGGAAAGGTTTATTTCGTGTAGAAGGGATTGGGAATGGGTAGTTCACGTGTTTGATTACTTATATACACACAAATATAGTTAAATTAATCAATTAGAGTCAGGTTAGGACGTGGGGTGAATTTCCTATTCACAGCTTAAATAAAACAGTCGCAATGCAACAGTTACAGGACACTATCGACGGACCACCATCGACTGGCCGTCCTTGGCTTCCATCGATTGGACCTTGGCCTCTTTTTGGGTTGAGACCTGACCAGTCTAAGTTTCCATCGACGAGAACTCAACAATGGTCCGTTGGTCAACCAACTGGCCGTTGTTTGGCTCGTCGATTGAGACTGCCAAGGTAGAGTCTCGACCAGCCTTGGGTCCTTCTTGTGGGCCCTTTTGCAGGGCCGTTTAGAGGTCGTACCCAGACGTTTACAATGTAATGACAGACCTTATCAAGTTGTAGACCTACCACATGAGTTTCACCCAAAACAAATACACACAACACGTCCAAAAAGGCTAGGCCCCATTAAGACGCACATTGAGCGTCTTAAGGGCTATCTTTCGAACGTCTTGGACGTTTGACCTCCAAACTTCACAAAACTCCATATACTATGTCACAAATGGAGTCCATACCCTAGCCGAAACAGGCGTCGTTGACCTCTCAGAGGTCGTAGACAAGCCTACATACGTCATCGTTACATCATCTAGATAAATTTTAGCGAAAAAATTGAACTTTTTGTTTAATTGAAGTATACTAAGGCTTCATAATAGGAAATATCGTATTCAAATAAGATCATCTACATAATTTCATAATCTTTTACAACAACCATCTAATACCAAGATACTCAAATAAATGAAATAGTTCATAACTGTATTAAATGTATACTTGCAAAAATTGCACCAATACAATGTCTGGAACAAGTGAGAAAGAAACACTAGTGGAACATCCTCCACTAGCTCGTGCCTACATCTAAGCTAAAATACAAAATATAGGCATCCTCAAAAACAAGAGGGCCTACCATGTCCAGATGAATACTCCACATCCGGATAACTTTAGCGTAGTCTCGTAATGTTCTAGCGTTTACCTGCACCTGCACCTAAAAGTAGAGAGTTTTATGGGATTAGTACACACTTGTTCTAAGTATGGATATATGAAAGCACACACCAAGGACATGCATGATTAAGAAGAGCTATATCCTAACGATATGAATTATGGAAAGTCAAGTCATTGGACTTGCCAAAATCGGATTAGGAAAGTCATGCTATGAGAGTAACATGCATAATCATACGTAACATATTGCACACAACACATAAAATATTGCTTATTAGCATATAACATATTTCATATAATTCGTCCATATGCCATGAGACCTTGGAATGATGGACTTGACATTAGGACTTCTTAAAATGAGGGCTCAACATCTGGGACCTCAACTAGGAAGCCTTCTTTAGCAAACACAGAGTCTGCTTCATTCATTCATACGTACTTCATCTTTCATTACTTACATAATTTCCAAATACACATTCAATACATAATCACAACCTGACCTAAAATTATATACTAGAAGACATACCAACGCATGCTTTGAATCTTTCAAAGGATCTAATGACACGGCCATGCAACGGGGACAACCTTAGTTTTTCAATTGCGATTAAACTGAACCTTAAAGGTCTCTTGGGAAAGGGCCCAAGAGATAAAAAAAAAACCCATAACTTAATGTCGTTCAACACTTGTTTCAATGTAGCCTATTCCCACGACAACACTGCCCCACCACAAAAATCCAAAACCCAATTCGTCGAGAAGAATGTTGTTGGTTTTCGTTTTTCGTTTAGCTTTTCGTTTGAGTTTTTTTGTGTAAGTTCTTCAAGAGTGAAGAAAAATTATTTTCAGTTCTTTTGCTGATGAAAAATGTGAGAATGAGAGTGAGAGACGTGAGAATGAGAGGATTAGGATTAGGAGAGTTAGGTGGAGACTTAGTCAAACTAGGACTCCTCATTATTATTATTATTATTATTATTATTATTATTATTATTATTATTATTATTATTATTATTTTATTAAAAATCTGATTTTCCTTTAATTAAATCAGCATATTAAATATTAATTAATTTAACTAATGCATTAAATACAATAAATCAATTGAATCATTGTTTCCACCAAGGTTCGAACTCGGGTGGAGCAAGATTTCTCTCAAAAGGTCAATTTCGACCACGTCTACCCAGATTGCTCCTAAACCAAATTATTAATTAATTAGGATAATTACATACTATCCTTAGCCTAGAAGAGACCATTTTACCCCTAGACCCTCCAAACTTAAGATTACCCTTTTTAAGTCCGGTTAAGACTCATTCGGGTAAATCTTCATATTCGGGTGCCCTACATGGCTGGGCGCAACCTTTCGTAGCTTAACTAACTCACCAAGTTAGTTGGCTTGGCTGTTGCAGAGGTCAGTGGTCTGGTTCTACGCGCATCAATCCCTGTGAACCCGGTCTAATCTAGGCATTCTAGATACGTTAGACATTACTTAGCATAGTCAGTTTTAGGGTTGTAACATTATCCCCCCGTTAGGAAAATTCATCCCCGAATGACACTAAACATCATTTCAAGATAAAGAGGGTGATTTTTGAAAATATGTTAACATACTTGCTTTACTGTTTGTGAATTTCTGTTTCACACTTACTCTTGATAGTGCATATTACTCAAGCTTATCTGAAGCTTCATATTTGATATTGAGGAACTTCCTTCTCAATCGGACTTAACTTGATGCACCTCACCTCTCATGCAACATAAAAAATTTCATGTCCACGCTATACAAAAACAGCAACATGAATTCAATTTAACTCACATAGTGCAATTATTACACATACAATTTTGGACTTACAACACCAAGTCGACTATTGCACTAAAACTTAGAGTTTCTTAAACAAAACCAGCTTTAGGAGGAGTATATCTAACCCCTTGGATAACATTTTGATGGCTTTAAGATTTGAAATTATATGACTTTGTTGGATTGATCCACGCCCTGCCAATTTATACCCTATCTCATTTGGCAATACCCTGGTTTGATAGTCTATGGTAGCATAATACTTATGGATAAAATCCATACCTAAGCTATTCAATGCTTTTTATTGGCGAATATCTGATTTACATATTAGTAGGTTGGTGCACATCGTTGAAACCTACTAGCAGCTTCACATTAATAGACTAAGGAACTCCTTCCTAAACTAGTCTCATCAAAGCATACAATATAAATAAACACATAAGTCACATAAGTCAGCAACCAACATGATGACTCCAACATATTAACTTCATACTAGTGCATAAAACCATACAAATGAAAAACTAATTTAGGCTACGCACCGGATACATCACCTGAGGTTTCTTCCCCTACACCCTTAGACTTGAGTGCGAAGAATCGTTGCCTCCTTGGAACCTCTTCACTTGGACCATTTGGCTGAACTTTCTCCTTCCCTTTTTCTCGACCTCTCAAATACGGACAATACTTCATCATGTGACCCGATTTTCCAGAACTATAACAAGCGTTAGAGCCCCTTCTACATTCTCCTCCATGAAGTTTGTCACGACCAGAGTCTACCCTAGCCGAAACCGGCGTCGTTGACCTCTCAGAGATCTCAGACAAGCCTATATACGTCATCGTTACATCATCTAAATAAATTTAAGCGAAAAATTTGAACTTTTTGTTTAGTTGAAGTATACTTAGGCTTCATAATAGGAAACATCGTACTCGAATAAGATCATCTACATAATTTCAAAATCGTTCAAAACAACCATCTAATACCAAGATAGTCAAATGAATGAAATAGTTCATAACTGCATTAAATATCTACTTGCCAAAATGGCACCAATACAATGTCTGAAGCAAGTGGGAAAGAAACTCTAGTGGAACATCCTCCACTAGCTCATGCCTACATCTAAGCTAAAATATAAAAGATAGGCATCCTCAAAAGCAAGAGGGCCTACCAAGTCCAGATGAATGATCCACGTCCGGATAACTTTAGCGTAGTCTCGTAATGCTCTAGCGTTTACCTGCACCTGCACCTAAAAGTAGAGAGTTGTATGGGATTAGTACACACTTGTACTAAGTATTTATATATGCAAGCACACACCAAGGACATGCATGATTAAGAAGATCTCTCTCCTAATGATATGAATTATGGAAAGTCAAGTCAGTGGATTGCCAAAATTGGATTAGAAAAGTCATGCTATGAGAGTAACATGCATAATCATACGTAACATGTTGCACATAACCCATAACATATTGCTTATTAGGACATAACATATTTCATATCATTCGTCCATATGACATGAGACCTTGGAATGATGGACTTGACATTAGGACTTCCCAAAATGAGGGCTCAACATATTGAACCTCAACTAGGGAACCTTATTTAGCAAACATAGAGTCTGCTTCATTCATTCATACGTACTTCATTTTCATTCGTTCGTAAGCTAGTGTAAACACCAGCCATACCTAGGATGTAGTTTAAGACTTTCATCGGGTTCGTTGTGCAATGACCAAGAATGACCTAGTGTCATTACTTAAGTCTATCTCACCTCTTGATTATCCTATCCTAACACCTTTGGTATCGTTCATTTCATTATGTGCATTACTTGAGGCTGACCTCATTCTTTCTTTGGGAAGTTTAACCTTAATCGAAATAGATCATGTGAGCATCATGAAATCCAGTGTTTAACCCCACACCTAAAGGAGGTGGAATCACCGCCAAAGTGAACCAAAACATGCTAGCGTATATAGGGAGTCGAACCCTACTAGAACGTTATATTGGCAGTCTAGGTTCTAAGACTAGGAGATATAAGTAGACCCATACCCGTCTGGACGGACAATCTCATCTCATGAAAATTACACGAACCTCTGCCTTCCCGAAAGAATGAATCGCAACTCATAGCTAGAATATCGGTGCTTAGTATAAAGTTCCATTACATTCATCTCATACATCATAGAAGCTGGCTTCTAGCATGAGGCATCATAGCTCATTAGATGATTTCTCATCTCATCATTACGTATGAAGTGTGAATTGTCCTTACACTTACATATAGAGTGTGATTGAGACTTGTCTCTTAATATTCAACAATCTTTGAGGTGAGTACTTTTGCTGACCTTATATAGGCGTAAGTACAACTTGTATCACTTGCACTTGCCTCATATTATGGTGCCACCCTGTTCTCTCTTAACATCTTTTCTATCATCTCTACTCACCTTTCATTATTTGTTCATCGTATAACATACATATGCTCTCTTGGAGTTTACATTGAGGGACATTGATTCTAGGCGTTGATACAACTTGTCTCACTTGTACTAGCCTATCCTCATGTAGCCACTCTTTCTTTACTTACTCATCGTTCAGTATATATATACTCTCTTAGAAATTTCATTTAGTGACACTGATATTTAGGCATAGATGCAGCTTATCTCACTTGCACTAGCCTATAGTCATGTACTCACTCTTTTCTTTACATATTAACTATGAATTCATTTTTATCACTTTCTTTTGGAGTATGCTTGAGATTTGACTTTACATCATTCTATACTCCCCTTACGTGATCATTTCGTCATATGCCAATGCACTTGGCCTTTTAGTATGTTTCACACTCTTACATAAACCTCTTAGATTCACATAATTTGATTACATCCATCTTAGGTTTGTTTACTTTTAAACGTACGTTGGACTTAAGGATCCATACGTACAAGCCATGAGGCTTCATTCATAATTCTTCTAAGTGACTCATACTTACCCAAGATTATGTGGTACATTATGCATCTTGTTGGTATGCCAAAATCTTGATTTCGACTCTTAGAGGCGGCATTCATTAAATATTTGTTCACTTACGACTTATGTGTCAATACGGAATTGGGCAAGGGAACCCGATTTCGAATCCCTTGAGAAACATTTAATATTATATTAAACTTGGTACTTGCATTTTTCAGGTTTGGGGGACCCTAGGTTGATCCCCATCACCCCCATAATATTTTCTTTCTTCTCCCTCCTCTCTTTCTCGTTTAAGGTAAGAGATTGTTGGATCAATCCCCCACAAACTCATTCTTTTTCTCTTAATTTTTCTCTTAACTTTATCCAAGATGTTGTTGGTCAATCACCACTCAACTCATTTTGTTTTTCTTTTTTATATTTCTCCTAACTCTTTCATATATTCAAGAGGTCGTTGGTTCAATCCCCACTCACCTCATTTAATTTCTTCCATTTTATTTCTCCTAATTCTCTCCTCTATTCAAGAGGTTGTGGGTTGAATCCCCACTCAGCACATTTTATTTTCTTTTCGTTTTTATGATGAACTTCTTATGTAATTTGCATTTGGTAAGGTCTTGGGTTCAATTCCCATTGACCTCACAATTTTTAAAAAATTTTAAAACATAGCTCACTTTTCAAAATTTTGGCCCGAGACAAACATTTCCAGCAAGCTGGAAATTTGTCTCTTTTAATCCATCTTTCTCTCAAGTTTTAATGTTGATTATTGGAGTAATTGGGGTGACATTTTTCCAAAAATATTACCCAAATATGAACATCACACTTTTAACATTTACATATACGAAAACAGAACATTTATAACAGACAAATTTCAGGCAGCAACATAGTTAATTTACAGCACACCCATGTTCAAACAATTAACGTAAAACACTTTTCTAGAATACTTATTTCATTCCTTAAGTAATTTCCAAATACACACTCAATACATAATCACAACCAGACCTAAAATTATCCACCAGAAGAAATACCAACGCATGCTTTAAATTTTTCAAAGGATCTATGACAGGGGCATGCAACGGGTACAACCTTAGTTTTTTAATTGCGATTAAACTGAACCTTAAGTGTCTCTTGGGAAAAGGGCCAAGAGTGAAGAAAACCCATACCTTAATGTCATTCAAAACTTGTTTCAATGCTGCCTATTCCCATGACACCACTACCTCACCACCAAAATCCAAAACCCAATCGGTCGAGAAGAATGTTGTTGATTTTCGTTTTTAGCTTAGCTTTTTGTTTGAGTTTTGTTGTGTAAGTTCTTCAAGAGTGAAGAACTATTATTTTCAGTTCTTTTTATGATTAAAAACGTGAGAATGATAGTGAGAGACATGAGAATGAGAGGATTAGGATTAGCAGAGTTAAGTGGAGATTTAGTCAAACTAGGACTTCTCATTATTATTATTATTATTATTATTATTATTATTTTATTAAAAATCTGATTTTCCTTTAATTAAATCAGAAAATTAAATATTAATTAATTTAACTAATTCACTAAATACAATAAAACAATTAAATAAATTGCTTCCACCAAGGTTCGAATCCGGGTGGAGAAATATTTCGCACAAAAGGTTAATTTCGGCCACCTCTACCCAAATTGCCCCTTAACCATATTAATTAATTTATTAATTAATTAATTAGGGTCATTACAATACTAACCTTAGCCTTGAAAAAGACCATTTTACCCCTAAACCCTCCAAACTTAAGATTACCCCTTTTTAAGTCCGGTTAAGACTCATCCGGGTAAATCTTCATATTCGGGTGCCCTACATGGCTGGAACCAACCTTTCCTAGCTCAACTAACTCACCAAGTTAGTTGGATAGGATGTTGCAGAGGTTTAGAGGTCTGGTTTTACGCGCATCAATCCGTGTGAACCTGGTCTAATATAGGTATTCTAGATTCGTTAGACATTACTTAGCATAGTCATTTTTAGGGTTGTTACATACTACCTATAACCATCATTAGAACTCATTTTAAGACTTCATAAGCTCATGACATACAATATATAATTACGCATAGAAAAGTGAGGCACATAGGTGACTAGTCGTCGAACGTCTTGGTCGCCCCTTAACGTTTGACTTTCAAATCACCTTTAACTTTAAACACTGCCTCTAAACAATATTATAATTCATTTTAGGACATTATAACCCTAATAAAAACATGTTAGGCTCTATACACCTTAACTTATTTTGGGAGTCTTACACTTAGAAACAAAGAAAATCCATACGCTAAATATTGGCATCGACCTCGGAAAGTGAGGAACTGCCCACTTGGATTGTAGAGAATACCCAAGTCTTCTTCAAGTCATCTCGAATGAGCCTTCAACAACCGGAACCTAAAATGTTTGGGAAAAAGGATGATATGGGGTTAGTACGCCACTTGTACTAAGTATGAGACCATATGCACATATATTTATAAAACATGCTAAGAAAAGGACATTTCTATAAGTATGCATTTTTCTTTAAAACATATATGCATATTCAAAAATACCACACCAAACAATATTTCACATTTATTAAGTCATAGCATGTACGTTACAACACCACAACATCAAGTCTAGTCCAATCAACCATTCCCACTATACAAGTAGATACATATTCAAATAACTCCACATCCAAGTCATATTAAACAACAAGCATGAATAAGAGTACATTCCATCATAGAAAAGCAAGACAATTATCCATGAAACCTTATCAAGTCAACAAGTGCAATGAACAAGCAAAGCCCCATAACCTTACTCAATCAAGTAACCCAACAAGAATCATGACTAACACCCTACTTCATATAACATGGAAGTTAGAAATACATTTCATCTTACTTTAACAATATAAACAAACACGTACTCATAGGTGAACTAGTCAACATATAATATTAATAATATGCAAATCTTTCATATACACATCATAAATCATCACAAACATAAACATACATAAGAGTATCCTCCTAAGACTCCCCTCAAGGCTAACTAGTGCGATGCCTAGGTAGAGTCTCTTACCCCTACCTAGACTAGCTAGACTCCTTAGGTTATCCTAGTTAGAGTTCAATCTTTTAATTCATTTTACCTTTTGGAAACATTTTGCTCTAACCGACGTAGACCACATGAGCTAGTCTGGAATTCGGTATCATAAAATTCTACACCGAAGGAAGGCGGACTACTTGCCAAGGTAGTACCAAAACATAAAACATAACAACTATGTTGATCCACTAGCTAGTATTCCTATGGGGGCAACATAGTTCAATAAATAGAAGATATAGTTGGGACCCGCTTTATGCTCCATGCATTGTAGTCTCCAATCTCCAGAGTAATTTAGTGCTCCTACCTTCCCTATGTGGGAAGGGACACTCCTCAATCTAGTTCAATCGGTGCTATGCTAGAGTCTCTTTCTGAAATGTCATTAAGTCTTTAATTATCAATCGTATCTTAGTTTAGGTCGTAGGGTCTACCCCTTGTATAATCATCATCATCAATAGCTCAATAAGCATTGTATGAGCATAAGTCCTTTCATTACAATTTATATAAGTGAGGTTAGCACATTATCATTTCATTTCATAATAATGCATATTGATAGTCATCACCATCTTTACAACACATACACCTTAATCAACCTCACAACATAGTCAAGACATTTCAATTCAACATCACACCATCCTATGAATCCTAATACAAGGCTTACTCCAATTTAACATCATGACTTAACCACAGTTAATCACAATTGGAAGTAAAGATAGAGATCATAAGACTTACCAAGTCTCCTTCATAGTTCATCATTTAGGCCTTACCATAACCCCTTAATTCAATCCAATTTAGATGTTCCACATCATAATTTAATAATCAACATGATAACAAGACTAGAAGAGTCAGTACACCATAATTCAATACTAAATGAAAGCTTAAAACAAGATCCTTAGGTCAATTCTCATAACCTAGATCTCTTCTCAAGAACTAGATATCGAAGAATACAATTCATATTAATTTGTTCATGATTAGTGTAACAACATCATTCAATAGTGATTTAACCAATAATAAAGTTAATTGAATCAATCACAACCCAATTCACATCAAAATCAAACCTAGGGTTAAGGGTTAAGGATTATGCTCTTCAATTTAGACCAAACCATCACAAATTATCATAATCAAGTTCAAATACATGTTAATATATTCATTATATACTAAATAAACCATAAGAATTTCAGTTCATAACATCAAATTCGTAATTGGATGAAACCAACTTGAAAACTCAACTTTTAGAAGTACTTTTGAAGGAGCCCTTTGAGGAAATAAGTCTCAAAGGTGAATTAGATCCCATACCTTAACATTTGATGAATATTTGATGGTGAAATTGTCCCTTTCCCACCCCAAACCTCCCCCTAGCTTTTCTTTAATGGTGTCTTCCAATAGAGAGAGAAAGAAGAGAGAAAATAGAGAGTTCATTTTGTGAGTTGTGTTTAGACCAATGAGGGTTGGGGGTCTTTATATTGGGGATTAATTAACTTAATTAGATTCCATTAAACCCCTAATTAATCACCTAACCCCCACTTAAAAATGTGTAGGAAAGTTCCAAGCCCATCGACAAGACCTCGACCGACGGGTCATTGGTCCATCGACGGCCAGGCCTCCCTTCCGTGCTGCAGAACTGTCGTTCTTGTCAGAGACTATGCAATTGGAGTTCTTTAACAAAAAGTCTAAGTGTTGGTCGACGGTTATCAACGACTCCCTATCGACCCACACACGGATCGTCGTCTGTGTCTTGTGGTTATACACTGGCCAGGCAGTGTTGACACCAACGTGCAAGGGTCCTCCTTAAGGGCCCTTGGTTGGTCCTTGGAGAGTCGTACCCAAACGTTTTGACCAAGAATCTTTTTAAACACATGTTATACACCCTTCCACCTAATCTTATATATTTCTGACTTCTAAAAGCGTGACAAATAGGCTTAGGCATACTAGTACCTCACTAGAGCTAGTTTCTGAACGTCATGGATGTTTTGGTACCTAACCTTCCTAAATGACCTGTATTAATTAAATTAGGTCTTAAAAAAGTGTTTAGAACCGATGACACCTATTTTAGGATTTAAGACTAGTCTTGGATTTTTGAAATATTACACAAAGGGCTATTACAAATAACGATGTATAATAATTAAATAAGACACAACTCCCACCATGCGGAAGGAAGAGTCGAAGCTGCTAGAGGAATTCTTACTTTTCACCTAATGAGACATCACCAATCCTGCATGAAGACTATGTCAAAAAGACATAGCAAAAGTAGTATAAGTACAACCACACATACTTGTAGGCATCATCCATAAACCCGATGCCCACATCATAATATAAGAAAAGAACAATAGGATCATGCAAGTACCATTCATTTTTTGTAGCAACTCTCATAATGAACTAGGTTCAAAATATATTCACAAGTGTTTCATGAGTTAATAATGTGTTAAAATAGTGAATTTTAGTGCTTGAAGTTAGTTTGGTAAGTTTGGAGGTCAAACGTCAAGGGACAACCAAGATGTTCGGAAACTAGCCTTGTGTGTGCTAGTATGTCCTTTTATGTCGCATGTACTTTTATGTGTGTTTGGAGTCTAATAGCAGTGGGGATGAACCTAACACATACAGAGACATGTTTAGGGTCAGAACGTCCGGTTACGACTCCCCAAGGACCGCCCTAGGGGTCCTTGAGGAGGACCCAACCCTTGGACCAACAAGCTTTCCAAGGCAACCAAGATTGTTCCTTAGTGGAATGAGTCCTCCTCATGGACTAGGTGCACTTTGGGCAAAATTGTTGGTCCTTGTCGTGAAAACAACGCAGACTTTTTCGTCTCAAAATTTGTTTTCAAAAATCTTATAGGAACAGCGCCGCTTCGCGGACTTGTTTCCCGATGATAACTCCAAAAATTTAAGTGAATTTTGACTTGTCTAAAAGATCCAATTAATGTAGGAGTGTTTTGGGTGTTTTGGGTCTTGGAGCTTGGGCTATGTATCCCAACATATTTATTCACCAAATCTGGTGGGTTTCTTCATTTTTAAGGTATGGTAGTTCATCCTTGAACCTTCTTTCATTCAAGGAGCCATTTCAAAGATATTTCGAAAAGGGTTTCAAACTCCAACTTCTCTAATCTTTGACTCTAAGCATGAGTCTTTGCATAAAAATGTTTTAATGGATGAAATATGTTATTTTCAATTTTATTTGATGATTTTAAGTTCAATGCCCCAATGAACCCATGCTCATGCATTTTATCAACCATTGGCTTATAGAGTGGGTTTAATGTACATGTTTAGAAAATGTTAGGGTTGTATTTCTTTATGTTGTAATATAAACAGCTACTGCCTTATTATGCTTGTTTATGATGATTTTTTGAAGTTTTTAGAAAGGGTGGCTAAGTCTTGGATGAAGGGTAAGTTGGTTTATGCTGTTTGGTTCTTATTGAAGTAATCTTGAGTGGTATAGTCCATCTTTGGTGGCGGTGCTTACTTGAAGTATATGAATATATGTATGAATAGGTGTATTGTGATTATTTCCTTGAAGGCATAACATGTGAAGTAAAGTGATGATTATGATGTATATGAAGGTATAGCATGTGAAGTGAAGTGATGAATATGATGTATATGCTTGATATATCTTCAGAAGTTGTTAATGTGTATCTTGAAGATATTATGTCTAAATGAATTATATGTATAAGTGAAGCATGACAGTGTGTTAATTATGATGAATAAAGGTATGAGCATGTTTATAAGTCAAGTTATGAATATGGTGATTATGTAAAAGGTGTACTCACATGTTCACAGACACTATGGGTGAAAGAATGAAGTTATGAATGAAATGGGGGATTAGTAGGGTATACACTCTTCATGAGTGGTGATGAAGTGTCTACCATCCCTACTATTCCTATAGTATGAAAATAGGTATTTTGGGATGAACACTCGTCGTGAGTTGAGATGAAGTGTTTAGTAGCAACCTCACTATTCCCAAGAGCTTCCCAAGATAGGTTGGAGGTTGGATACCCTTCATGAGTTGATATGTGGTGTCCAAAAGTAACCTCTAGGGATAAGTACCCTTCGTGAGTTCAGATGTGGTGCTAAATAGTTATCCCTTAACCAATAGTAAATGAATATTTAAGACTCCGTGGGGAGGTTATGCTTAGCACTGAGAGGATTTGAAGAAGGGGTGGGTACACTTCGTGGGTAGAGATGTTGTATCCAATGTACCTTTTGAGATGAGTACTCCTTGTTAGTAGATAATGAGTTACTTAGAAGCAATCTCCTTACACCATAACTATGCTCCCGCATAGGTAGAGCGATTGGAAAATCCATGTAAATGCTCAAAGATTGAACCTACCTTAGGTAAGTAGGGATCCCTAATCTGGTAGGGGTTAATACCGGATTCCATGTCTAGCTCTCATGGTCTATGTCAGTTAAAGCTAAACCCCGCAAAAGAATGTAATGAACTAAGTCTTCTAAAGGATGCACTACTTAGGGTAGGTGGTGGTATGGAAGCTATCTATCTATTGCAAAAGTAGGCATTTGGAGGGAGTCTTGGTGTGTCCTTATGTGAAAATAAATGAATGGGTCATTATGTGATGTAAATGAAGTAATGTGATTTTATGTCTAATGAAAGTGAAGCATGTTAATTCTATGCCTAAGATTTATGAAGTATGGTGATTTACTTATGAAGTATGATGATTTATGTGCAAGATTTATGAAGATTATGTAAATGAGGAATGTGATGTGCCTAGTCTGAGGGAATCCTCAAGGATCACTAAGGTGGAAGTGGTAGTATGGGATGCTACCTTCACATTGCACCAAGTGTAACTTAGTGGTTGTCTTGGAGGAGGGTTCTTATGTGAAGTCCTTAAATGCAAGTACGTTGTTCTAATGTCCTTAATGTTGAATGTTGTCTTGTTAATTGTGGTGACGTATGCTTATCTTTGTAGTCTTGAGGATTACATAGGTGTGTATTGAAGATATTGTAAGGGCGATCACTTCATGTCTTACCTTAGTGAGTCTTAGGATAACTTTGGATAGGAAAATTTTGTGGGAAATGAGTTTATTGTGAAGTGTAGGCATATGCTTAAAATATGGAAGTTTTAGCCTATATCTTAAATGATGATCTATTTGATGTTTTCTGACTATATTCATGAAGGTTTTACTTAAAAACATGAAAGCTTTATTTCAACTAATACGTCCTATTTTGCATGTTTTTGCATAATGCCATACTTGGTACAATTTTTGTACTAACCCCATACTTTTCTGTACTCTATAAGAATAGGTTGAAGACAAGTGAAGGTTCCTAGAAGGCAAAACATGGGAGTTGACTCTCTCAAGACTCGGTATGTCCTCGTATATTTGAGGTCAAAGTCTATATTTCTTTAGTTCTTCTTTAAGACTTATCATGTACTTCTTTCAATGTAAAGGGTCGTGACCCTAAGATATATAAGTTGTGTCTTTAAGTTGGCTTGTTACGATGAGACTTACTCTTTAGCATTTTATAAAAAGCTTCTTATTATTATTCTTGTGAAAACTCTTAATTCCGCACTACTCTTCATATCTTATGTAATGAATGATAGCGAAGAGGCTTGTACAACATCTCCAAAGGGTCAAGTACCTTGTGACGACTCAAGAGTGATCCTTTTTTCTAGGGTGTACTTGCTGGTCGTGACATTTCTCCACCCTTACCCCTTTCTTACAACACCCTCAACTTGTAACAATTATTTATCTACTTACCATTTCCTTCCCCAACTGCTAACACTTATAGTTTTATTAAATAATAGCGTAAATATTGCTAACCATGTTAGATAATCCCAAGTACCGCTAACAACCTTTTCTACCAATCCATCTTGTCATGTTATTAAATTATCTTCACCTTATCTACCCCCAAGACACATAGTTTGTAGTTACATCCATCTCTAGCCATATCCCATTCTTCTGGGGTACTTACCCAAACAACAACTCAACAATTCTCTCTCTTTTTTTGACAAGTACACCGCATAAGGTATCTACACATCACCCCACACTCAGGTTGGTCCCACCCACCCAATATCATCATTAGATGAGAAAGAAATCACACAAGTATAAACACATTACTCTACCGAAATATAACATGTTTTTACAACTTATAACAATTAGTTGATCCTCTCACGGAACCCAAACTCAAACTGTTAGTGCACCAGCGTGGTACACGATTCCAGTTAGCTTGCCAGAACGTGGAAATCTGATCCCGTAGTTGTGTCGGAACATGGCAACCCAATCCAGTATATATGTCAAAACATGACAATTCTATAAAATGTTAGCTTGTCGGAATGTGGCAATCCGATCTAATGTTAGCTTTCTAGAACGTGACAATTCGACATCCAATCACATACCACAATCACAATCACAAGTACATCATAAAGATCATACATTTACATCATGATTTCATGACTACATTATTTATCAATCTCAGTTACAACAACGTGATCAGTACTGCGATATTCATATGCATACAATATCATAATGAGGAAAGAACATGCATACATCACACAAATCATGAAATCACAACCATCACTTACTATTTTTCTTATTGATTCTTATCAAACCAGAGGCCAGGTTCAACCTTTGTTCTTAATCTGGTTTCGTCATTAGGGTTTTAAGACCTAAATTACTAAACATTCCACAACGAGTTACTACAATAGGTTAAACCCAACATAGATCGAATTTCATCCTCTTTTACAGGATACCTTTGCTTATAGAAGGAATTCTGCTCAAGAAGATAATCAAGAACACTCAATCAATAATTAATTTTCTAGCTTAAACACTAACCCCAAAAACGTTTTAGCATATACCTTTTTCCATAGAATTTACTCAGTGCACGAGGGTTTGCACATATCTCATAGTATTGATTTATTACATGATAAGCACATATTTACAACTAATCAAAGCATAAAACCTAACCTACCTGGGTGGCTAGCAATTTGTACTATGTTTGATTTCTTTTCCAGCCTTTCCGAATTTTGCTACGGTTAATTTGGCAAATATCTCGTAAGGTTCCATCATCCCCATGCTAGAAATCTCCTTCTCCTTCTTTCTCAAACTTAAAATAATTTTTCTAGAGATTCTAGTGTAAGTGACGACATATAGATTATTTTTGGAAAGATAGAAAAATAAAAATTTCTCGAAATTCAGATTCTGCCTCGCCGATCTACTTTAGCGGGGTAAGTTGCCATTGCAGTGCCACTGCTACAGCAGAACTTGTCCCGCTACTGCGGGATAAGGTCCAGTTTTTTTGCGCCTTTTTGCCCTTCCTAAATAACGAGGGTTCAAGTTGTTACAATAGATACCAGTTTACCACTCTTTCGTCCACGAATGACTAAGACTCAGTCATCACGCGCTCTAACTTAAGGACACTCCCTTCTAATGAAACGACTCTTCCACGGGATAACGAAAGATCGTGACCCCTAATGATTCAAACCCCAAGAAGGGTAGACACCTTCTAGAACAGAGGAGTCAAAATGCACTAAACAGGAAGAGTACTAGGCTTTCACGCTAGGATAATTTATCAACAACACACGAAGGTCGAATTCCAACTCCAAGTTTTCCTCAAATTCTGCCTGCTGGAGCGACAGCTCTAATGCTACAATGGGAGATCCCCCGCTAAAGCGGAAGATCGGGTTATAATAAGTAGGGGAAAGGGGAAAATATTCCCCATTTCCCCCTCACTTGTTCCGAGAAACAAACCCCTAATTCTTCAATTCACTATCCTCCTTACAATTGAATTAAGGTATGTTTTTTTTTTTTGCTCTTATTACTTCCTTGCTTCGTTAACCAATATTGCATGCTAACTAATTGATGAAATCAGAATAATTTTTGGGTAGCTATTTTCGAGATTAAACTAAGTTGCTAGATGTAATAGGAAATCATAACATAGTTACCTCCCTTACATATCTGTAATGACCGGAGAGTACCCCTTAGACGTTAACAACATACTCGACCTCAATGAGGTCTTATACAAGCCCTTAGCATAATCATCACTACGTAGTGAACTCAAAATAATGCGGAATTTAAAACTTTTTACAATAGAAGTTCAAACTTCATTTTCATACAGAAAAATAGTAGGAATCTAATACCATTATTAAACATACACCATCTACTAATAGCAGTACAACATACAATTCCAAATAGGGTCCTGAGACCTTAGACACAATAGTCTGATTGAACGAAAGTAGATTTGAAAGGACTACTAAATCTATTACATCAATAGAGAAATCATAAAGTGATATAAAGTGTATTAGTCATCTAATCTTTGAGGACCTACCACATGTCTTGGATATAAGAAATCCAAGTTTTATTTAAGGATGTAGAAGCAAACCACCTAGCCGGAACCTATACTCATAATAGAAAAGGAGAAAGGGGTTAGTATAATTAATGCTTTCAGTATGGAGAAATGCATAAAAATGTTTAAAACATGAGAAAAAAGAAGTTTACATTTAAATTATGCATGTATGAGGTTTTTGAAAGCTATTTACATTATCAACGGGATATATAAGACAATACCCTAACAACGTCCAAGCTATAATGAAAGCATGACTTAGCACTTCCTAAGGTCCACTTGTGCAATGTAAAGTTTGCATCCCATAATACCAACCCTACCAAGCATACCTTAGAAACCACCTTGGCCACACATATTACCTTTACATGCCATCACATTCCATAATCATAAGTGAAGCATATACATCATGAACAACATTTGGATATAGGAATACGTTCATCCCAACCATTTTCCATTCAACATATATGTTCTCATATTACTTCATAATCACAAAGAACTTCCCATAACACCCTTCTAAGACAACTAGTTCAATGTAAAAGTGAAGTCCCATATCCCCACTTGTACTAAGTAAACCTATTAGGATATCATAGACTAGTTCATAGTTCATCATTTGTTACTTCGTTATTTAGGGAAGATAAACCATAACCTGCATTGAACCTAAGAGCTTACATGAAATCTGGTGTAATAAAGCCCCACACAAAAAAAGGGTGTTCTACTTGCCAAGGTACAAACTATATACTAGCTACTATGTGGATCCACCAGCTAAGTCATACGAGGGCACGTAGTCAAGGGATAGGGAGATTGCTCCTATAGACTCTACCTATTGCATTAACAGAGGAGTTCCCATCTCATGAATATCTCTAGAATGACCCAACCTCTTGCATTAACGGGAGGGTCTTTTCCTCATTAGCCATATCTTGTCGGTGCTTGTACACTTTCCCAACTTACCAATATTAGTCTTTTTAATTATATCTACATGTATGAAGAAGTATTCCCTCTTCATTCAATACAACCCAACATAAATCTATTAGATTCATTAGGTGAGAGTACACTTTCATCCTACAATCAACATACTTATGTGAGTAGCACTTTCACGACATCAATCATAGTATTTTCATGATAATACACTTTCAATTAACACAAGAGACTAATTCCATAATATATAATTCATGCCACACAATAGGTAAGGTTCAAGAGAGTGGAAACCATCCCACACTACGTTACTTGCATCCTTTGATAAGCCAAGTACCTTGCAAACAAACTCATAGTTTATATACAACATTCTTCTACATATACACAAACCCTACAATTTAGCCTATTTTCAAGTTTAAGAATCGAATATCATAATTACCCATATATACATCAAAATAGGCATGAAAATAAGATTCTATGTCTAGATAATAATCAATTACAGTGCATCATGTTCATATCTACTCAATTCATCCATCAACATTTATGAAATTAGGTCATAGGATGCACATTGGTTCTTGTAAGATTTTTACAATAGAAATCATCAACTAATCACAATATATTCATAATATGCGGCACATAACATAAAGAAAACGATTCTGGAGTGAACACATGGCTAGATCACAAGGCCTAAAACGGTTTTGGAGTGAACCCATGGCTAGATCACATGCCTAGATGTGGTCACAATACAGATTTCAAAAGTAGAAGTTCTGAAGGGCTTCATGGAGAAACTAATCCATGAATCAACATCCCCAGATTTTTTTGATGTTATTCCACGAGTTTAAAGTGAAATAGAATGACTCTTGAGTACCCTAGCTTGATATCTTCCTTGTTCTTCAATGGTGGATTAGAGAGAGAATTTGTGAGAGAGGGAAAGTGAGTTTTGATTTTTGATTGGAGTTATGAGGCAGGTAGAAGACTCATTTTAATATACTTAACTAACTAACAGAATAAATAATTAAGGGTTAAATAAATGGTTAACTAATTACCTTACTAACCTTCACCTTAGCCGTGTGAAGGTAGTCCCATCCATGAGTCCTTGTTGACGGGGTGTCGATGCATTGACTGACCGTCCTGGTCACTCATCGTTTAGGACATAGGCTTGTTTTTGGGGCCAAATATGTTGAGGCCAAGTATAGACTCACGACTCCCATTGACAGGGCGTGAGTCCATCGATAATCCGTCATGGGTCTCGTAAAACCAAGATGTTTTTGACAGCTTTTTAGACTCTTCCTTGGGTCCTTTCATGGGTCCTTGGGAGGGTCCTAGGGTTGTCGTGCTTTGACGTTTTAGTACTATATCCTTAATTTGGAGTTAGGAAGATTAGTTTAGGATCTTAACCTCTCATTTAGTCCTCCTTAGGACATTAGGATACGACTTAGGCTCTAGAATGGGTCATTAGACATAGGGGTGTTATATTATTTCCCCTTCGGGAACATTCGTCCCCGAATGTCGACCAAGGCACCAAACTAAGTTAAAGCACCATACCAATAATCCACAACTTATAACATCAAAATTTGCAAAACTAGAATTTGCACCTTTCACCACCTTACATCACTGTTGTGGGACAAAATTCCTATCAAACCACAACATGGCCATAGAACTCAGGTTGGTAGGAATTAATTCTACCATTTCAATATGCAAGCACTCATTAATTCACATAAGTATGGGAGAAAACTAACTTCTCCAACATCGTTTATGCTCAACACAACAGTTTAACACTAAAAGTTTGAGCTTTTCACATTTCTACAACATGCTCACCTCATGAATCAAAATGCAACTTTTATAGTACCTGACATTTCAACATGAGAAACATAAATAGCATGATAACTCAACATATATATACTAAAACATGAATTTTTACAAGAACATGCACATATAGGGAAAATAATGAAATCCTACACATATCACACATGACTGCCCAAAAAATACTAAATTAAGGAGAAACTTGTTAACTCAAGTTGCCATAGAAGTGGAAGGAAAAATATGGGGATAATGGGATGTCATATAAGCCTCCGCCTCCTAAGTAGAGCTTTACACAAGATGGTTCCTTTAAGAACCTTAACGGAATCTACATCCTTATTTCTCAACCTCTTCACCTGTCGGTCTAGAGTCTCGGCCTGGACCTCTTCATAGGAAATGTTAGTATATATCCTTAAACCTTTTAGAGAAAGGATATACACCAGACCGCCTATGCATTTTTTAGCATAGACACATGGAAAACCGGGTGTACCGAAGCCAATTTAACAGGTAACTTCAATTGATATGCGACACTTCTGACGCATTGAAAAATCTCATAGGGCCCCACATAGCGGGGACTAAGTTTCCTTTTCTTCCTAAACATCATCACCCCTTTCATGGGTAATTTTTTTGGATTGACCAAATCACCTACCATAAATTCAATGTCCACCTTTCTATTATTGGCATAGGATTTTTGCTGACTGTGGGACGTCTTCAATCTATCCCTTATAAGTCGGACTTTCTCCACAGCCTTATAAACTACTTCGGTACCTATTAGAGAAACCTCACCTACCTCAAACCACCCAATCGGAGACCTACATCTTCTCCCATAAAGATCCTCAAACGGTTCTATATCAATACTTGACTGATAACTATTATTGTAGGAAAAGTCAATCAACGGTAGATGGTCATCCCAGTTACCCTTGAAGTCAATGACTGCCCTCAACATATCTTCTAGGGTTTGGATGGTTGGTTTCGCAAAACCGTCTGTTTGTGGGTGAAAATGGTACTAAGCTTCACATTAGTATGAAGCCCACTTTGGAATGCCTTCCAAAAGTGAAGTAAATTAAGTACCCCTATCCGAGATGATCGACAAGGGTACCCAATGCAATCTCACAATATCCTTAAGGTACAATTTAGCATATTCTTAGGCCGAATAAGTAGACTTGACCGAAATAAAGTGGGCCGACTTGGTCATCCTATCAATAACGACCAGAATCAAATCATGTTGCCTTCCAGTACGAGGCAAGCCCACAACAAAGTCCATGTTGACAACTTCCCACTTTCAAGTAGGAATTTTTATGCCTTGAGTCAAGCCTCCCAGCCCTCGATGTTCGGCCTTGACTTGTTGATAAGTTGGATATTTAGCCACAAACTTCGCTATGTATATTTTCAAACTATTCCACTAATAGATCTCCCGCAAGTCGCGGTACATCTTGGTGGCACCCAGATGTATGGAATATCGCGATGCCGCGATGGGACTGACACTAATGAAATTGATACTGGACTTTCCAAATCGGGAAAGTAATCGTCTGATGATGATGGTGATGATAGCTGTTTTGGTGATGATAGTTGTTTTGGTGATGATGTTTTAAGACGAACCCTTTCGTGCCTACACGGCAAAGGGTTAGCCGAATGAACGGAAGCGTCACAATTTTTACATAAAAATGCATCATCGCCCCGATAATACAAACGTGCCCTTTTTTTAATACAATTGTCACATGCTCTTGTTGTTTTTCCACCCATTGCACTTGCCAATTTTCTTTCGGAAACCATCATGAGCCTACTTTGTTATTTAAGTACCATGAGCCTCTTTAAAAATTTTCCTTGTTAAGTCATCCACATGCTGCATGCAGAACCTACCTTGATATTTAAGTACCCCATCCCCTTGGGAGAAAGCTTCAACGAATTTACAAAGCACTATGTCTTTCAACTCCATCTATATCGGATCAAGGTATTGCTTGGCTTTCACATCAACCACTAAGGAAGAGTCAGAGCTAGGTTGGACTATTACACCACCCTGATGAGAATCAACTAGACAAACTCCCAAGGGGGCCAACCTATGCACATCCTGAACTAACTCCTTTTTCTTGTCTTCAACATGAGCTACAATACTCATGGACCTACGGCTCAATGCATCCGCGACAATATTGGCTTTGCCAGGATTTTAGAGAAAACTTATGTAATAAGCTTTCAAAAGTTCTAACCACCTTCATTGTCGGAGGTTTAAATCTTTTTGGTTGAACACGTATTGGAGACTTTTGTGATCGGTGAACACATAAAGATATACATGCAATCCGTATAGATAGTTTCTTTATATTTTAAAAGCAAATACCACAACTGCTTGTTCAAGATCCTAAGTCGGAAAGTTCTTCTCATGAACCTTGAGTTGCCTAGAGGCATATGCTATAACTTTACCATATTGCATGAATACACAGCCCAAACCTACTCGGGAAGCGTCACAAAAACCACAAACCCTCCGGTAAGGTCAACACCGGAGCAGAGGTGAGTTTATCTTTCTATAGTTGGAAGCTCTTTTCACATGATTACGACCATTTGAACTTGGATTTATTTTGGGTTAACGCCGTTAATGGAGATACGATAGACGATAATTCCTCAACAAACCTCCTATAGTTTCCGTCCAAACCCAAAAACTTCAGATGTTGGTAGGACTCAAAGGTGTAGGCCAACTATTGACCGCATTCGTCTTTCTCGGATCGACCTCTACCCTTTTACTAGAGAAAATATGTCCAAGAAAGAAACCGATCTCAACCAAAATTAACATTTATTAAATTTAGCAAGAAGTGGTTATCCTTGAGTACTTGCAACACTATCCTCAAAATGGTTCATATGATCATTCTCTCTCTTAGAGTAAATCAAGATGTCGTTAATGAAGAAAATCATAAACAAGTCAAGATAAATTCCAAAAACTCGATTTATAAAGTCCATGAAAGCCGTAGGAGCATCTGTAAGACCAAAGGACATCCCTAAGAATTCAAAATGATAATATATAGTTTGGAAATCCGTCTTCAGAATATCTTCACCTCTTACTCTAATTTGGTGATAACCCGACCTGAAGTCAATTTTTGAAAAGTAACTCGCTCCTTGGAGTTAGTCAAACAAATCATCTATTCTAGGGAGTGGATACGTATTGTTTATAGTAAATTTTTTCAATTGCCGGTAGTTAATACACATTCGAAGAGGCCCATTTTTCTTTTTCACAAATAACACCAGGAAACCCCATGGAGATATGCTTGGTTCAATAAAACCCTTATCTAGCAAATCCTTATGTTGAGTATTTAATTCCTTCAACTCGGCGGAACCATTTGGTAAGGAGGGATTGAGATGGGTTTTGTATCTGGCAATAAATTTTATCAAAAATCTATTTCCCGTTCAGGAGGAATTCTGGGCAAGTCATCTGGAAAGACTTCTGGAATATCCTTCAAAACGGGGACCAACTATAATGGAGGAGTTTCGAACTCAAGATCCTTGACTGTCATAATATGATAGAGACATTTAAGACATGAAATGATTCCACTTTTTGGAGCTAGGTTTCCCCCTTCCACTCTAAAACGGGTTCATTTGGAAATTGAAACTTTACTACCCAAGTTCTACAATCGTTGGAAACAAAACAACCATGTTGCCAATCCATCCCCAAGATGACATCAAAGTCCAGCATATCAAGTTCTATCAAATCAACCAATGTGACTCTGTTGGTCTAAGAAATGGGACAACATCTATACACTATTTTAGCAACTAGGGAATCTCCCACCGGGGTAGAAACCGAAAAGGGCTCATCTAAGACATCGCGAAGCACATAAAATCTCATAGATACTAAAGGAGTTACAAAAGACAAATTTCCACCGGGATCTAACAATGCATAAACATTAATTGACAATAACGCACAACATACTGATATTAACATCCGGAGAGCTCTCTTGATCACCTCGCGTTTGGAGAGCATAGAAGCAATTCTTTTAGAGAGCATCAGAGTTTGGAGAATTAGTGGGAGTTTGGGTACCTTCTCTCCCTTTGGCCGCATAGATTGGATAATACCTCAATTGGTGGCCACTTTCCCACATCTCTAGCAAACAGCCATACTGGCAAGACACTTCCCTTCATGGTTTTACAACACTTGGAAAAACTAGTTCTTTCAACAAAAGGACCGCTCTTATTTCCTCCTTGAGGCTTAGGGGTAGTGCTCCTTCCTTGATATGGCTTTGGAGCATTGGAGGGACTTGGATTAGAAGACCTCTTTTTGAACATTGGTTTGTCTTGTACATGAAACCTAGCCTTGGAAAAATTTCCCCCGTCGGGCTTTGACCTTTTCAACTCCCTAACAACTTTTTTAAGATTTTTTTCCTTAATTTGTTCGGCATGGACCATAAGACGATAAGTGTCCAATCTTGGAATTATCATAGCAAACCCATATTCATGCACCAAAAGATCGGATACCCCCATTACAAATTTATTCATGTTGGCCCTAGAGTCCGCCACCAGAGTAGGAGCGTGTTTGGATAGTTGAGTGAACTTGAGGATATACTCCTTCACACTCATACCCTCTTGAGTAAGATTGATGAATTCTTGCATTTTTCTCTCCCTTACTGCCAAGGGAAGAACATATCAAGGAAAGTCGTTTTGAATGTTGCCCAAGTAACCAGGCCTTCTCTAACCGGCCTCTCCTCCTTCCATTGTTCATACCAAACTTGTGTAACGACCCGGGAGCACCCCCTAGAAGTTACACGGTGTACTCGACCTCTTGGAGGTCTTTTACAAGCGTCTTAGCTTTCATTCGTTACATATGTATGAAATGTAGTGCGCAATTAAAACTTTTCAAACCATAATTAATAAGAAACTCTTTTATAAACTAAGGAATGAAGTCTTATCATCACAAGATAACCTAGACGCGTCTCAAAATCATGGGGTCATAACCCTTTACATTGAAATAAACATACTAAGTCTTATACAATGTCTAAAAAAAGAAACTAAAGGAAACATGGATCATGTCCTTGAACATATGAGGAAATACCACTCTTGAGAGAATCGACTTCCTAAGATTCACCTTCTAAGAACCTTCACTTTTCTTCCACCTATACTTTTAAAAATATAGAATATTATGAAGTTGTACAAACAGTACTAAGTGTGGCAATATGCAAAAACAACCTAAAAGAGGACATTTTAGTTGAAACATACTTTTCATGCTATTTAGTAAAATCTTCATGAATCAAGTTTACAAAGAATCTTACAAGTCATGATTGAATATACAAGGTAAAACTTCCATAACCTCAACATTTAGACACATTTATCAAGTAATCCATTATTCATTTAGACCTTCTCATCCAAAGGCAACCTTAAGACTCATCTAGGTAACACATGAAGAGACCGGCTATACAACCTCTTCAATATACACCTAAATGATCCTTAAGACTACCAATGATAAGCATTCTTAATTTCAATAAAACAAGTCAACATCCATTACAAAATATATTAGAGGAATTATACATCCATTTAACAACTTCATATAAAGACCACCCTCCAAGACAACCCAAAAGTTACACTAGTGCAATGTGGAAGTAGCATCCCATACTACTACTCCTACCTTAGTCCTCCTTAGGAATTACCCTAGACTAGGCACATCAGATACAATCATTTACATAATGTTCATCACATTATACATAAGATCAACATGCTTCATTAACATTAGACTTAAAGTCAACTTACTTCATTAACATCATATAGTAATCCATTCGTATATTTTCTTATAAAGACACACCAAGACTCCCTCCAAATGTATGCTTGTATAATGGATATATGAAATCCCATACTCTTCTATATTGAAAACATCATAATCCATCCATTAAAACCTTTTTATGCAATGAACCATGCTTAGAATTCATAATAGAAGAATTTAGGAATCTGAAAACCTTTTTGAAAAGCCTTTGGATTGGATACTTGAATGAGAGAAGAATCAAGGATGAAATACCATACATCAATAAGAGAAAACCCATAATATTTGGTGAAGAAATCGCCCAAAATCTTCGATCCTAGCTCTACCTTGAGTTCAACCTTTAACGAAGTTTTGAGAGTGTGTTTTTCATGGGAGAGGGTTTTGATTTTGAAAAGTGAAGTATAAATTAGGCCTTAGGGATGAAAAAATAACTTATAATACCTAAAAAAACCTTAAAAAACTGACCACTAGCTAATTAGGACGTGGGGTGAATTTCCAAATTCATCCCAAAGCTGGCCGAAATTGCATGTAGTATTGCAGACTCCAAACGACGGACCCCAGCTACTGGGCATCATTTGAACAAAGGACCATCCTTCTGGGCATTTTTTGGAACAGGGAGTCAACTTTTGGGGGCTAAGCTCCCACAACTAAGTGTGAAGCTACACCCCCCAACAATGGGGCGTCAATTGACTTAAGTAGCGTCGTTAGGGGTTGTCGTTTGCGTAGTGTATGGTAGCTTTCATGCCAAGGTTTGGGTCCTGTTCAAGGACACTTAGGGTGGTCCTTGGAGAGTCGTACGTGGATGTTTCAACCCTTATGTCACGACCGGGGAGCACACCTTAGACGTAACCGGCGTGCTCATCCTCGGAGAGGAGTAAGACTAGACTCTTAGCATTCGTCATAACACGTCATAGGTTAAAATGTGGAAAAGTTAAATCTTTTATATATTGAGGTTGACATAGACCTCTCGAATACTACTTATGGAGTTTACTTGGACTCCTCGCATAGAAAGCTTACATAGGCTTATCGTTTAGACAATATAACCAACATATAAGAATTTAATCTAATAATATCGTCGCACATTAAACTATCTAAAACGAAGTAGAACATTCGGGCATAGCCCATAATACAAATTTATAATTTCCACATAGGTCTTACAACAATATCTTCAACAATAGGAGAGAAATTAATTTCTTTAGACTATAAAAATACTAATAAAGTAGAATACGTGGCACGATCCTCAAAACTAGAGGATCTATCAAAAAATGGGGAAAAGTCCAAGTCTTCTTGCAATCAACCTTGATACATCAACGGCCCAAACCTGCATTGTTTAGGAAGAAGGGAAAGAATATGGGTTAGTACATCCACTTGTACTAAGTATGGAAATATATGCACATATAATCTTTGAAATCATACTTAAAGGGATATTTTGTTCAAAGTCATGCTAAGTCACTTTTGAAAGCCGTAATGCACAAATAAGAACATATACAAGCCAACGATCACATACTTATTAAGACAAGTCCATATGCAACACAAGACCAACATCATCAATAAAGTCAATTCACATGGATATTATCAACATAAGGTCATATCACATGAATAGTAGCATATCAAGATCATCTAACCAAAAAAAATCCAACATAATGTCATAACAATAAATCATGTACAAAAGTTCATATCATCATAGCTTATAGGACTCCTTACAAATTATTCCATTCAAAGCATACAACTACAATGCTCATGTAAGGCTGGCAAGGGGACGGGGAGACGGGACGAAGGGGTACGGGACGAGACGGGGAAAGGCGATGGGGGGATTTGACCGGTCTCGGGATTGGGGGGAACGGGATTGGGGAGACAAAAATATGTCCCATCCCGCCCCACTATATATACGGGATTTGGCAGGACGGGACAGGGGATTTTTTATTTTTTAAATACTTATTTGTTTGTATTAAAATTATATGATTTAGCTAATAAATTTTAAATTTAACTTTTAACTTTCAAATTTAAAATTTCAAATTAAATTATCAAGTTTCAAGTTTCAATTTTCAAATTTCATTTCAAATTTCAATCTTCATGTTTCAAATTTCAAGTTTCAAGTATTAAATTTCAAATTTCAAATTTGAGAAGTTTAAATTTGTATTTTAAATATTTTAAAGTTAATTTACTATATTTTTACATATGTATGTATAATTGTATATATTAAAATTAAATTCAAGACAATAATTGTACAAAAAAGACTTGAATAAAACCTTCAAATTTATTCAATAAAATCTTAGTGCAACTTAGAACTTAGAAGTTAATTAACAAATATTAGTAGAGTAACTAATCTACGCAGCCACCTTCTTGGAAGGGTTTTTTTTTCAAAAGTTCTCATATGTAAAACTAATATTTGTTATAGATATTAGATGAGTAACTAATTTTACGCAACCACCTTCTTGGAAGGGTTCTGTTTCAATCAGTTCTCGTATGTAATCTAATAATATCTATTTTATGCTTTAAAATTCAATTCTAATTGTCGGATCACATCGATGGTTATATCCTCCGGTGTTGGCAAACTTGCTAGAAACTCTTGTGACTCTAATTCATCATCAATACATTCAATTTGCGTTTTGATCCAAATTGCTTGTTTGGAACTTAACTTTGGAAAATTATTATTCCTCCTATCGGCATTGACCCAGTCTCTAAATAAAACTATTGTTTCCAAACTGTCTTCCACCAATGAATGTCTATGATCGCTAATTTGAAACTTCGCCACACTGAAAGTAGCCTCCGATGCAACTGATGAAGCTTGAATAGCTAGAATATCACGAACCATTTTGCTCAAGATTGGAAATGCAACACTCCGCCTCCTCCACCATCGTAATAAATCTTCATTGCCATCTATGATTTCCAATGCTTCTAATGATTGATTAATATATTCTTCAAAATCATCACAGTTAGTAGAATTAAGACAAAGAAAACCTCGCATATAAGTTGAAATTCGAACTTCAGAATCAATATCTGGATTAGAAGTTTGACCAACTTTTCCTTGAGTATTTTCTGTAGTTCTATATTTTTCATAGAATATATTTGTTTTACTTTTATTCTAGACTTACATGTTTCATAATTTGGAATTTCTTCTGGTAAAATTTCTCAATTTTCATAAAAAGTGTCAACAAGTGCCTGTACACCTCTTAATTTATAATTAGGATGAAATAAAGTACCAGTTAAATAAATTAAGGAATAGGGAAAAAAAATTTAAAATTTTTCAATCATACCTTCGATTGCAACTCTAAATTATCTATTTTTTTATATTTAGAAAATTGAATTGAAAGTGCACAAATATTTATTAATACAGATGAAATAGTAGGATAATAAATTCCAGAAAAAATGGTTGTAGCATCATAAAAAAGTCTTAAAAATTGTAATAGTTCTTTACGTTCTTCCCAATCTTCATAACAAATTCTATCTGGGTCAATATTATGAGCATTAATAACCATTTGTATGGGTATTCTATATGTGTAAGCAATTGAAAGCATTTCGTAAAAAGAATTCCACCTTGTTTTAATATGTCTTGAAATTTTTCTAGGTGACAATTCACATAGTAAACAACGCTCATTAAATTCCCTAATTCTAGAAGCTTTGTTAGTATGAAAAATCCAGACAACGGCATAATCAATTTTCATGCAACCACAATCAAATAATGAAATACCATCTTGTACAACTAAATTTAATATATGTGCAACACATCTAACATGAAAAACATTATTGTCACTTGGACATAATCTAACTTTTAACATCTTAGCAGCGTTTGTATTGTTAGATGCATCATCTAGTGCGATAGACATTACTTTATCTATAACCATGTAATAATCTAAAACATTTAAAATATTTGAAGCTAAATATGCACCAGTTTTTTTCTCTACACATTGTTTATAACATAAGATTCCTTTTTGCAAATTCCAATATGATCAATTCAATGTGCTCTAATAGTTAAATAATTGTTTCCATTAACACTAAAACTCATGTCCGAAGTTATGGACACTCTATTAGAAGAAATTGACAATGTTTACCGTGATATTCAAAAACATCAGATTTAACAGTATTTCTTCAAAAACCTCTATAATTAGGACTATAAGTTTGTTAAAATATTCAATAAAACATGGATTTCAAGGAAAACTATAAGGCAAACCATAAACTGAAACCATTTTAGCTAAATTTTTGTGATCTAATTCCTATTATTTACGTTCTGTTAGTGGACCACCTGGGTTAGAAGGATCTAATGTTCCTTGAACCATGTTAGAAGCCCCTACCGATTCATTACCGCTAATAACAAATTGATTAAATGCAATTCTTTTTCTTCTATTGGCTAATGCTTTAGCTTCTTTACATTGAATTGGCATACAAGATAACAAATGTCTATTTAATCCCCCCGTCCCACCTTGACCCCCACCTTGTTTATGTTTAAAAGGTTTGCTTACACTTATTACAAATAGCAACACAATTTTACTTATCAGAAGTCATAAATTGCCACATAATAGAAGTTTTATGGGGTTGATACTTCACCTTCTCCCTTGTGGGAGGTATAAGGGGTGGACTTCCACAATTTTGCTCCGTTGAATTTATAATTTAATTTGGAACTTGTGTCACCGGACTAGTAGGTGTATCGTGTAAATCCTCTTCTCCCAAATCAACTTCTACTTCTTCACCTGAATTTTCATCAAAATTAGGATTAATATTACCATAACGTCGTTCTAAACTTTTGTGATCGAGTTGAACATTTGAATGAATGTAATAAGTACTATCATCAGCATAAGTAGAATCATTTGTATTAAATCTAAATCTAGACATTGATTTAGATGAAGTACAACCACATTTACTATATTTTTTCTTTACTATTTTTTTTACCAAAATTAAATATTATAAAAATGTCACTTTGTTCTTTCTCTTTTCCTTTACCGGTATATTTTTTGCTAGAACTCATACTTAATTATATATAAACTGTAATATAAAAATAAAAATAACACAAAAATTAAAGACAAAAAATAAAATATAAATATTATGAAAGGATTGTACCAAACGTCTGCATTAATAGCAGATGATAAACCGATTCTTAAAGCTTGTAGTTTGTTGTAACTTGTAATTTGAAACTCCAACCAATACTTGATAGCAAATATAAGATTTTATATATATATATATATATGTATATATATATGTATATGTATATATACATATATATATGTATATATGAAAATTTAGAAATTAAAATTGAAATATATGTATTATAATAATATGAGAATTAAAATGGAATAGAAATTAAAACTTAAAAATTAAGATTGAGACTTGAGAGTTGAGAGGATATAGAAAATTGATGAGAGAAATGAGAATAGATGATTTTCTAAAAATTGTACGGGATGCAGGGGTATTTATAATAAAAAAATGGGTTAAAGTGTAATTATGATAACTTGAGGGTTTAAATTAAAGTATTAAAAGTAAGGGGTGGTAGGGGGTATTGGGGAAGTGAAAAAGGTGAAAAAATCTGTTTGGGTGGGGGGGCACTAGCCGTTTCCCCAACGGATACTTTTTTTGAATTTTTTTTTAAAAAGGGGGATCCCGCGAATTGGCCAGTTCAGCCGGGCTAGGACCAGGCCGGGTCGATCGGGATGAAGGGGTGAATTGGCCCCCTGAACCCCCATCCCTAAAACCCCCTATATTTGACGGGACCAGGTCAGGCGGGCCGGTTCTTGAGCCGGTCGCGGGCCGACCCAGTCCCCTTGCCAGTCTATGCTCGTGTGAAGTCCCATAACCCCACATAATAAAGTAAAGAAGGAAAGAGATCATAAGTAATGCTTAACTTCATACAACATAGTATCATGAGTAGTCATCATCATGTATAGCAATATAGACCAATAACATGTTCATAAGTGAAACTAACATCATATAGGATCATCAACATGTAAAGTCAACGTATGCATATCATTTACTTTATAAGAGCATAAGAAAAACCTCTTAGGACTTCCCTCAAGGCCAACTAATGCAATGCATAGGTAGAGTCCCATATCCCAACCTACACTAATAAGAACCCCTTAAGTCACCCTAGTTAGAGTTCACTTTATTACTTTCATTTTACCTCCGGGAATAATTGCCTTAAACGACAATAGACCATGCGAGCTAAACATGAAATCTGATGTCATGAAACCCTACACCAAAAGAAGGTGGTCTACTTGCAAATGAAGGACCAAAACATGAACATAACATTCTAGGTGGATCCACTAGCTAGTATTCCTATAGAGGCAACATAGTTGAGGAACTAGGAGATATGTCTTGAACCCTCTACATGCCCAATAGCAATTTGAGCCCTCATCTCATGAGAATGTTGGGTGAATCTCCCTTCTATGAGGGAGTCAACACCTCTCATTGTCAAGTTCACTCGGTGCTAAGATAAAGTCCCTTTTTGAAATGCCATTAAGTCATTCTTTAACAATCATAGCTTAATTTAGGTCATAGGAGAACAACCCCCTTGTATAGAATATTATTTAGCTCATTAGGCATAGGATGAGAACTTCCTTTGATCACATAACCATCATTAGTGAGATCAACATATAGTTATCTTATCATCTAAAGCACACAAGAGATATTATCTTCAAACTTGAATAATCATAGCCTCACAATGATCTCACATGCACCATAATCATATCATGCCATCATATTCATATTCATCACATCATGTCTTCCTAAATATAATCACATGAAATACTTCAATTGAACAACATGATCACAAAATACAATACATCATTATTGAAGTAAAGAGTTCAAGATCATAATGTCTTACCAAATAGCCTCCAGATCTTCATCAATAATCTAATCCTCAATTAATCACAATTACCCAATAAATCACTCATCATCATCATAATATAATGAATTAATCAATAACATAACTAATTATAACAACCCTAATCATCTTCATGTCCAATTCTTAACTAGGTTTAGGGTAAAGTATTCAATTCATCACAAACTAAGGCAATGAACAAGAACTACAACAATTAACCCGTAAACAATCATATTATATCATTAATAATCAAAAGAAATCAACATTAAATCGAGTCAAAACATAATTCACGAAATTGGAATAAAACCCGTGTTTTTGACATCTTTTGAAATCAATTTGAAGGAGCCTCTTGGGGAAAGAGATCCCAAGAGTGAAGAGCTTCCATCCCTTAAAAATACTTGAATATTGATGGAGATAAAGTTGAAAACTTTCAACCTTATAGCCGTTGAACCTTGGTCTTCAATGGTGTTTTTGGGGAAAGAGAGAGAAAGTGGAGAGAAGGTGGAGAGAATTGAGTTTGGGAATAGTGGGGTATTGGGTTAGTTTAATTAGGTTTATGTCTTATAAACTCTTAACTAACTAAATTAAACACCCCATAAAACTTAATTAACCACCTAAGTAACTAGTTAATTAAGTCACTCATGAAAAACTTGGAAAGTCCAAAACAGACACTAACCTATGAGACCACGACCTATGGTTTGTAGGTCTATCGACGGCCCCATACTGCACAGGCGTCTTTTGGATCAGAGACCATGTTTTCTGGCCATTTTAGAAAATTATTACGTGTCTACCAATGGATCCATCTACGGAGCGTCGATCAATCGACGGCTCATCAATTGGCTTTGTGGATGCACACTGTCAAAAAATAGCTTTTTGGGTCAATTGGAAGGGTTCTCTCCAAGGACCCTTACGGTGGTCTCTGTGGAGTCATACCCAGACGTTTCGACCCTAAACACAATCTAAAACATGTTTAACACCTTTCCACAAATTTAAATTAAATTTGGACTCTTAAAACCCCATGAAACATACCAAGGCACAATAGTGCATATCTCATAATTCACCGGATGTCATGGACATTTCTTAACGCTTTGACTCAATCCTAACTAGTTTGAATACATTATTTAGGCCTATAAACAGTGTTCTAAGCCTTAGTTATTCATTTGAGGCTCTAGATTAGGTCTTGTACTTCTATATTCATGCTCGTCTAGGTGTTAGAACCCTGCCCTATCAATTTGGACACCAAACAACACATAAAACAAGCTAAGGCATACAAGCACATACAAGACTAGTTTTTGAACGTTTTGGTCATTCCTTGACGTTAGACTTCCAAACTCTTCAAATAGACCTCTAATGATAATATTCAACATTTTAACAATTTATTAACTCACGATACACATGCGAAGCTCTAGTTTTCCCTATTTCATTTTGAGGGTCATTACATTGAGCCACATAGTTGAGTCGATAGGAGGCTAGTTCCGCATTTTCTTGGGAAGACACATCCATAGCATCTAGCACTTTGAACATTTCATCAATGACCCCTTGCAGATCCTCCTCCACTTTAGAGCCAAAAAAAATAGGGGGATTCATCCTTGTGAAATCCCTTATCCTTGAAGCGAATGTGCTAGCATTCGGGTTAATTTGCACACTAGTATTTCTAGCATCTTGGGTGGCCAACACTTGAGTCAAACTATGGATGGCATCCCTTATCTCAACATTGGACATGACACCCTCTTCAATAGGGACTTGAGGGTTTTGAGGATCTTGAGGGGGAACCACCTCATTCACATTTGCCTCTTTGGTCCCCTAGCATTTGTCCTTTTATTCATGGACTATATGCACAAGAAAAGGGTTAGAAGGATAGAAACAAATAGGCTTAGGAATTCAAGCACGATGTGGCGTGCTTTCTAATCATCTCATAGCCTCCTACTCATAAATGTGACAGGCTTCACATTTATGAATAAGACTTTAATAGACGGTGTGTGTGAAATCAAACCTAATATTATCCCGATAACCTTATTCTTGATACAAAGTTTGTAACGACCGGAGAGTACCTGGATGATGCCGGCGTACTTGACCTAAATAAGGTCTTATTCAAGCCCTTAGCATAATCATCACTTCATACTGAACTTGAATAATGCGAAATTTAAAACTTTTCACAATAGAAGTTAAAACTTCATTTTCATAAAGCAGAATATTAGGAATCTAATACCATTGTAACATATACACCATATACTAATATGAGTACAACATAATGTTTTAAAATAGGACCCTTAGCCTTTTAGACACAATATTCATATAAAACAAAAGTACATAGGAAAGGACTACTAAGTCTATTACATCAATAGAGAAATTATAAAGTGACATCAAATGCATTAGTCGTCGGATTTTTGAGTACCTACCACAAGTCTTAGAGATAAGAAGTCAATGCTTTTTCAAGGATATAGAAGCAAACCACCTACCCGGAACCTATACTCATAATAGAAAAGGACAAATAGGTTAGTACAATTAATGCACTAAGTACGGAGAAATGCATAAAAACCTTTAAAACATGAGAAAAGGGACGTTTACATGTAAAGTATGCATTATGATGTTTTTGAAAGCCATTTACATCATCAACACAATATATAAGACAATACCCCAAAAACATCCAAACTATATTGAAAGCATGGCTTTAGCACTTCCTAAGTTCCAATTGTGCAATGTAAAGTTAGCATCCCATAATACCAACCCTACCAAGCATCCCTTAGAAACAACCTTGGCCACACATATTACCTTTACATGACATCACATTCCATAATCATAAGTGAAGCACATACATCATGAACAACATTTGGATATAGGAATAAGTTCATCCCAACAATTATCCATTCAAAATACATCTTTTCATATTACTTCATAATCACAACAAACTTCCAGCAAATTTATTAGGATATCATAGACTAGATCATATTTCAATCGTTACTTCGTTCTTTAGGGAAGATCAACCATAACCGACATAGACCATGAGAGCTTACATGAAATTCGGTGTCATAAAGCCCCACAGTGAAAAGGGTGTTTAACTTGCTAAGGTAGAACCTACATACTAGCTACTATGTGGATACATTAGCTAAGTTTTACGAGGGCAAGTAGTTAAGGGATAGAGATTGATACTTGAGACTCTACCTGATTGCATTAATGGAGAAGTCCCCATCTCATGAGTATCTCTAGGGTGACCTAACCTCTTTCATTAACGGAAGGGCCTCTTCCTCATTGAGCATATCCTCTCGGTGCTTGGTATACTTTCCTAACTTACCATTATTAGTCTTTTTAATTGTATCTACATGTGTGAAGAAGTATTCCCTCTTCATTCAATACAACTCAACATAAATCTCTTAGATTCATTAGGTGAGAATACTCTTTCATCCTAGAAACAACATACATATGTGAGTAGCACTTTCACAACATCAATCATAGTGTTTTCATGAGAACTACACTTTCAATCAACACAAGAGACTCACTCCATAATGCATAATTCATGCCACACAATAGGTAAGGTTCAAGAGAGTGGAAACCATCCCACACTACCCTAATTGCATCCTTTCATAAGACATGTACCTTGCAAGCAAACTCATAGTTCATATACACAAACTCTATAATTTAGCCCCTTTTGAATGTTAAGAATCGAGTATCATAATTACACCCATATACATCACAATAGGCATGAAAACAAGATTCTATGACTAGATAATCATCAATTACAATGCACTATGTTCATATCTACTCAATTCATCCATCAACATTCATGAAATTAGATCAGAGGGTGCTAATGAGTTCTTGGAATATTTTCACAATAGAAATCATCAATTAATCTCAATATATTCATAATATGAGGTGTTGACACACAATTGTAGACTTCCATAATATAAAGTAATCATCGATCTTCCTAAATTCTAAACGAATTGAAATGATTGACTTTATAAAATCAAAATATTTTTTTAATGTTTTTTAAAGTAGCTTTAGTCAATTTCTATAATTTTTAAGTGATATATATTTTTACATGTTTTTTATATAATTAATTTATCTTGCAAAATATTTGAAAATCGTTTTAAAAAATCTAGTCTTAAAGTGTTACTAAATTAATTAGTAGTTTATATTCTTGAATCCTTAGTGTATCATTAAGTTAATTATTTTATTTTTGTTAAGATTAAGAAGCTCGTTAATTAATGATATTTGTCTTATTTAAGATTTATCCAAATTTGTTAATATAACTCAATTTAACTATTTCTCAAACTTAATACATCTTTGACTTCCAATTTTGAGACTAATTTTGAACCAAATTCAATTCAATATTCAGCAACCCATCGTCCCACTCTTAATTCAGTATTCATTTTCCTCTACTCTCGGGCCCATTCTTTTCTCCCAAATTACAGCCCACAACCGACCCATTAAAACAAAAAAAGATATTAAACAATAATACATACAGTCCAAACAATAAACCAGTACCCAACCCTTTTGCTCGCGTCCTCTTCCTCCAAAATACCTGAAACCCAGAAAATCCATCAGTGAAACCCAGCCAGAACGTGACCCGAAAATCGTGGAGCAGCCCAGAATTGTGACCTAGTCTAGTTGTGAGAAGCAACCATCGCGAGATTCGGTGACCTGAGTCCAGCAGCAGTGCGTCTTTCTCCTCTCGACGTGTCCTGATCTCCGCGATTCACTCGTTCTTTGCTCGAATCGGACGACTCTCCTCTCTTTTCCGTTAGAAATTGGTACAATGAACAACTCCTCAACCTGATCCTTTCAGGGAATTTTAATTTTAAATTCGAAATTCTTACCCTGTTTTTCCTCTTTTATTCTACCCTAATTTCCTACTATAAAAACTCCTTTTGGCATTCAGTCTTGAGGGTTGGAAAAAGTTGGGAGAAGAAAAATTGAAAAAAAAAACAGAAGAAAAGCTTGGGGAAAAAATAGAAGAAAATTAGAGAAAATAGAGGAAAAGGGGGAACAAATAAAAATTTTAGAAGAAAAGAGATTGAAAATATATATATATATATATATATATATATATATATATATAAATGATTTCACTCCCCGTAATCACATAAATACCGGGAACCAGGTTTCCTCCAGGTTTTTCTCTCACCAGCCTCTATTTCGTACTTCCGGGTTCATCGAATTTATTGATGCGGTCGTGGAAGCTCTCTCACTCGATTGTTCGTTCGTCTCCAGGTCACTGCCCCGATAAAGGTAACCTCTCTTCATGTCGAAATTTATTTTGTCATTCAGGTTAAGTTTGGATGAATGTTATGTGAGCTAGTTCCCTATGATCTGATTTTGTGATTTGGTAGTTCCTATCCACGATCAATTTCTGCATTTTTATGAAAGACATGGTTATGTGTCATTTAAAAAATTGTTAAGTTTGCGAATCTTATCTATAGCTACTATTTCCTTCTATTTCCAGTTGCTCTCTTACTTTAGTCATCAAACTGTTATGCTCGTCTTTTATTTTCTTTTGGTCATTCAGAGTTTTTAGTATTGCATAGTACAGAATGTCGTTTTCTGCATTCTTTCCCCACAAGTTGGAAGAATGAGGCAACACATCAATGTTTCGAGCTCAATTAGTATTATATAGTTGTTGTTTCGAGTTTAGTCGTTCGTGTTAATTTAATTTCATCCTCTGTCCATTCGAAGCTCATCTTATATGTGGTGAGTTGGTCAAATATCATATTTAGTTTAAGTTAAGGGTTTATTTCTAACACATAGCGGTATATTATTCTAGCATATGCCCTCAAGCATGAATTGTTACTTCTCTCTTCTTATGATAACTTCTTCGTGTGTTGGCTGAGTCTCATTTTCGTAAGTTAATGGTCTTACAGTTTGAATTTTAACACATCTTTGTTCAGCTTTGAATGTATGCCTCAATGTATAGATTTGTGGTGAAGCTTACTATAATGTTTTGTTGTTTGAATCCACTTTCTTTTTTCAATCGAAGTTGCGAAAGATGCCAAAATTCCTCCCCTTATTCATGTCCAAAACTGCTGCAAATCATTGACCTTTTTCTGATTTGTTTACTGTTATGTCCATGTGCAAAAATGCTCAAATATAGTCCATGGATACATAGTTCACTTAATACCTTTGCTTAAGTCAGCATTATATTTTTTTTTCCAAAAAAAGAAAAAAAGGTAACAAAGCTTAACAATGTAAACTATAATGGTCTGTTCTTTTCTTGGTCGATAATGGCTTCCTTATTTCTATTTTTGTCCAAGTAAATATGCTTAAATCCCTCCATTTAGTCACTGTAGGCCTTGACTTAGTTGTCACTACCGTTTGATTTTTTACGTAATCACATGGAGACTAGTAATTTACGCTTAAGTCATGTATATTCCATGGTGATTTCAAAATCTCTTTTCTTTGGAAACGCTTTGTGTTCTTTGATTTATTTTCTAAATGTTTAAGTGCTTCTCATGAAGGTATATGACATTTAAGTTCCAATTTCTTTGTATGCCTTATGACGAATAAAAATAGCAGTTTGAATCAACTTAGTATTCTATCTATCTCTAGGTAGAGCATTTAAGTTGAAATTTTTTCCTAAATATGTCAAAGCAAAAGTCATCTACTGGAAGGTTGTTTATTTATCTTAAATCTATTGTTTTGCTTATTCCAAGCTTATAATGGTGTAAGGTTTGTTTGTTTTTCTTCTTTGGAACAAGTCCAATAAGCATGCCAACATTACTTCTTTATTTGTGTTTTTATCTTCTTATTTTGTACGTCTTATCTTCCTTGGCTAATGCAATCATTATGTTTATGTGAATTTGTCTCGAGTCTTCACGGACTCCTCTATTCCCTTTGCATTCCCATTCGAGCCATAAAGGCTCTATCTTTGTTGTTCGCATCAACAATCCACCGGAAGCAATAATGATCATATTGAAGACAATACAAGGCTGGAAACTAAATTTCCTAATCTCAAAGGCCCAAAGAAAAGGCTGTATACCAGTTGTATACTCGTTGTATACACTGGTATACACCACGAAACAGAAATATACAAATGCAAAAATATGAAAAGTACAGGTGAAAGTGCAGGAGTATGGAATTCAAATAAAATTACAGGTCTGGGAGTTTGAGAATCGATGTTATACGTGGTGTATATGTCAAATATATACTTTAGTGTATTTCATGGCAAGTAAGAATGGAAGGGGGCCAAAAGCCCAAGGAATTTTTCAGCAGGCCCAACAGGTTAAAAATGGGCAAGACTCATTTTGGTCATTTTAGTCTCAGGACAGGCTATGAAGATTTGGGCCAAAGGCCCAAATTTGATACTCTCTTCCATTCTTACTTATATTGTATTGTTTTGACGAACTTTGTTTTATCTTATGGTTTAATTTAAGCAACCCATCGGCCCACTCTTGATTCAATATTCATTTTCCTCTACTATCAGGCCCATTCTTTTCTCCCAAATTATAGCCCACAACCGACCCATTCGAAAAAAAAGATATTCAACAATACATACAGTCTAAACAAAAACCACTACCTGACCCCTGTGCTTCCGTCATCTTCCTCCTCAACACGTGAAACCCAGAAACTCCATCAGTGTAACCCAGGTAGAATGTGAACCAAAAATCCTAGAGCAGCACAGAATCTCGACCCAGTCCAATCGCGAGCAGCAACCCATCGCGAGATCCGATTACCCGAGTCCAGCAGCAACGCGTGTCTCTCTCCTCTCGACGTGTCCCTATCTCCGTGATTCACTCGTTCTTTGCTCAAATCGGATGACTCTCCTCTCTTTTCCGTTAGAAATTGATAGAATGGACAACTCCTCAACCTGATCCTTCAGGGAATTTGAATTTCAAACTCGAAATTCTTCCCCTGTTTTCCCCCTTTTTTCTACCCTAATTTCTTTCTATAAAAACTCCTTCTGGAATTCAGTCTCGAGGGTTGGAAAAAGTTGGGAGAAAAAAGATTTAAAAAGAACAGAAGAAAAGCTTGGGGGAATAATAGAAGAAAAATTAGAGAAAAAAGTTGGTGAAAACAGAGGGAAAGGGGGAACAAATAATTTTTGGAAGAAAAGAGATTGAAAAAATATATATCTATAGAACCAGCAAGCTTGAGAAAAAGAAACACGTTCCCCGTAATCACGTAGAGACCGAGAACCAGGTTTTTTTCCAGTTTTTGCTCTCGCCGGCCTCTGTATCGTACATCCGGGTTCAGCAGATTTATCATTGTGGTCGTGGAATCTCTCTCACTCCATTGTTCGTTCATCTCCAGGTCGCTGCCCCGAAGAAGGTAACTTCTCTTCATCTTGAAATTTATTTTGTTATTCTGATTAAGTTTGGATGAATGTTATGTGAGCTAGTTCCCTATGATCTGATTTGGTAGTTCCTATCCATGATCTATTTCTGCATTTTTGTGAAAGACATGGTTATGTGTCATTTAAAAAATGGTCAAGTTAGTGAATCTTATATATAGCTACTATTTTCCTTCTATTTCCAGTTGCTCTCTTACTTTAGTCGTCAAACTGTTTTGCTCGTCTTTTGTTTTCTTTTGGTCGTTCGGAATTTGTAGTATTGCATAGTACGGAATGTCGTTTTCTTCGTTCTTTCACCACAAGTTGGAAGAATGAGGCAACACATCTATGTTTCGAGCTTAGTATTATATAGTTGTTGTTCCATTCGAAGATCATCTTTATGTGGCTAGTTGGTCAAATATAATATTTAGTTGAAGTTAAGGGTTTATATCTAACACATAGCGGTATATTATTCTTGCATATGCCCTCAAGCATGAGTTGTTACTTCTCTCTTTTTATGATAACTTCTTCGTGTGTTGGTTGAGTCTCATTTCTGAAAGTTAATGGTCTTACTGGTTGAATTTTAACACATCTTTGTTCAGCTTTGAATGTATGCCTCAATTTATATATTTGTGGTGAAGCTTTCTGCAATGTATTGTCCTTTGAACCCACTTTCTTTTTTCATTCGAAGTTGCGAAAGATGCAAAAATTCCTCCTCTTATTCATGTCCAAAACTACTGCAAAACATTGAAATTTTTCTGAATTGTTTACTGTTATGTCCATGTGAAAAAATGCTCAAATATAGTCCATGGATACACAATTCACTGAATACATTTGCTTGAGTCTGCATTATATTTTTTTTTTTTCAAAAAAATAACTAAAAAGCAACAAAGCGTACCAACGTCAACTATAATGGTCTGTTCTTTTCTTGGTCGATAATGGCTTCCTTATATCTATTTTTGTCTAAGTAAATATGCTTAAATCCCTCCATTTAGTCACTGTTGTTAGTTATCCCTACCGTTTGATGTTTTACTTAATCAAAATGAAGACTAGTAATTTACTCTTAAGTCATGTATATTCCATGGTGATTTCAGAATCTCTTTTCTTCCGCAAGACTTTGTGTTCTTTGATTTATTTTCTAAAAGTTTAAGTGCTTCTCATGACGGTATATGACATTTAAGTTCACATTTCATTGTATGCCTTATGACGAATAAAAATAGCAGTTTGAATCAACTTAGTAGTCTATCTATCTCTACGTAGAGGATTTAAGTTGTAATGTTTTTCCTAAATATGTCAAAGCAAAAGTCATCTACTGGAAGGTTGTTTATTTATCGTAAATCTATTGTTGCCTTATTCCAAGCTTATAATGGTGGTGAAGTTTGTCTGTTTTTCTTCTTTGGAACAAGTCCAATAAGAATGCCAACATTAATTCTTTATTTGTGTTTTTATCTTCTTATTTTTATGTCTTATCTTCCTTGGCTAATGCAATCATTTTATGTGTATGTGAATCCGTCTTGAGTCTTCACGGACTCCTCTATTCCCTTTACATTCCCCAGTCGAGCCATAAAGGCTCTATCTTTGTTGTTCGGATCAACAATCCACCGGAAGCAATAATGATCATATTGAAGGCAATACAAGTCTGGAAATTAAATTTCCTAATCTCGAAGGCCCAAGGAAAAGGTTGTATACCAATTGTATATTCATTGTATACACTGGTATACACGATGAAACAGCTATATACAGGTGCAAAAATATGAAAAATATAGGTGAAAGTGCGAGATTATGGAGTTCAAATAAAGTTACAGATCCGGGAGTTCGAGAATCGATGGTATACATGGTGTATATGTCAAATATACACTTAGTGTATTTCATGGCAAATGAGATTGGAAGGGGGCCAATAGCCCAAAGGAATTTTTCAGCATGCCCAACATGTTAAAAAATGGGCAAGACCCATTTTGGGTCATTTTAGACTCAGGACAAGTTATGAAGTTTTGGGCCAAAGGCCCAAATTTGATTATCTCTTCCTTTCTTACTTATATGGGAAACTTACATAAATGTACTATAATAAAAAAATATTTACCATTTATAGCAATAATATTTTTACCTCACTTGATCACTTTTAATTCATTTATAATACAAGTTTAATACATATTACAAAGAACAATTTATTATTCACATATAATACAAATTTTAATAATGAATAATATATTTATCACACATTTTAATACACTTATAATACAATGTGACAATTTTTTTACCAAACAAACATAATATATTTCAAAAAACAATTATAATTCATATATATTGCATACATAATTCACTTTTAATACATATTACAAATTTAACAAAGCATTGCTATAAATGGTAATAAACAAAAAGTATCGCTAAAATCAGTAATTATTTTTTAAAATGTATTAATTTATGTAATTTTTCCTACTTATATTGTATTGTTTCGACTAACTTTGTTTTATCTTATGGTTTAATTTAATTAAATTACCGAGATTGGCATTTCTCTTTATATTAAAAATATAATTATTTATTTTATACAAGTCACTTAGCTTTTATTTTATTATTTGTCTTACAACCCTAAGTTACTCCCTCTTAAAAAAATGATTTTCCTTTTAATTTATTTCCCTAAAATAATTAATTAGAAAACAACGATAGTATAATTAAGTAAAGTAAATGAATAAAAGTGAATTCTGTTTTACTTAGATAAAAATATGGAAAAATTATTCGAAGAGTCATTTAGTCAAATCACTGGTCAACCGCGAGTTAGCGGGAATTTCGAGGGTCTAACACCTTCTCGTAGTGTACATTTGAACTCCGAATCCTTTTTCAATTGATTTTATCTGTTTAAATCTTTTGAAAATAATCATAAGTTTTTTCTTGATTTTTTATTAAAATTTAAGTGGCGAGTCTTTTAATTCGAGAAATTTATTTCTCTTAAATCATAAATTGATTGATTTTTTGAAAATTAGTGATTTTTTCTTTTACTATATTTTTTGATAATACATGAGGTTCATAATATAAAGAAAACGGTTTTGTAGTGAACCCATGGCTTGATCACAAGCCTTAGTTTTAGTTACATTATAGATTTCAAAAATAGAAGTTTTGAAGGGCTTCATGAAGAAACTAATCCATGAATGAATATCCCCAAACCTTTTTTGATGTTATTCCACGAGTTTGAATTGAAAGAGAATGAATCTTGAGTGCCCTAGCTTGAGTTCTTCCTTGTTTTTCAATGGTGGGTTAGAGAGAATTTGTGAGAAAGGGAAAATGAGTTTTGACTTTTTATTGGGAGTTATGATGTGTAAGATTTCTTTTAGTGTTTTAACATATTTTAATATACTTAACTATCTAATGGAATTCATAATTAAGGATTAACTAATTACCTAATTAACCTTCACATTAGCCGTGTAAAGACAGTGAAGGCAGTCTCATCGACGAGTCTCTATTGATGAGGTGTCGATACATCGATGGACCGTCCTTGTCACTCATCGTTTGGGATAGAGGATTGACTTTTGGACCAAGTCAGTGGAGACCAAGTATGGACTCATGACTCCCATTGATGGGACATGAGTCCATATATGATCCGTTAATGGCTCTCGTCAACCCAAGCTTTTTTGATAGCATTTTGGAATCTTCCTTGGGTCCTTTCATGGGTCCTATGGTTGTCTTGCTTTGACGTTTTAGTACTAGAACCTTAGTTTTGAGTTAGGAAGATTAGTTTAGGACCTTAACCTCTCATTTAGACCTCCTTAGGACATTAGGCTATGACTTAGGATCTATTATCGGTCATCAGACATACGTTGTGTTACAGTCTCCAACGTTTGAATTACGTCCCACACCTAAGGATTCCCCAAAAACATGGGTAAATTGATTGGAAGTACGTGGGGGAATTTGAAAATTCGTCTTGTCATGAACTCATATTTTTGACTCTATGTAATAGTTATTTGGTTGAAATACTTGCTAATTCTTGTTCTAGGATAGTTAATAAACTCTGACCTGCGGAAAAATTCATAAAAATGAAGATTTTGGGACGAAATACGCCATTTTCGCCTCTGGAGATCATCCCTAATGAAGCAGCGGCCTGCATAATCCCGTTGTAACGGAATGATGACAACTACAGTGGGATAGCCCAGACCATAAGCTTGGTTCCTTTTTTTCAATCATTTTCTCTTTATGTGTAGGATTCCTTGTCTTGTCAATACAGTCCTAACTTATCTTGTTTCTCACAGGTTCTCTCAAATGGATGGTGCAAATGGAAACAACGCACCTTTCATTCGGTTTCCAAATGTCGATAGTCGCGAGAGGTATCACGACTATCGTGCAACAGGGTTCTGCTGTGAGAGGGCACTGGTATTGCATAAGGTGTAGGAGAGAGATCCTGCTTTCTATGCTCATTTGGTAAAGTTTGGGTAGCTTTTGCTTACTGAGGCTCCCCATGTGCCCCCTCTAAGTGGGTGAGGGAGTTCTATGACATCCTCCCCACCACACACTGGGATGATCCTTACCCGGTCATTCGCGTTCAGGGAGTCGACATTCCCCCGAACGCCATTACTATCAATAAGGTGGTGGAGGGGCCACAACTCCCAAATCTGGAGTAAGAGGCCAAGCTTAGGGAGATTGATCTGGACTGGCTACAAGACACTATTGCTAATACTGCGGAACGAGATCAGGTTTACTGGGTAGGGCCTCACTAGTGCTGATTGGTCACCAGATGCTAAGAGGGGTCTACACCTGGTATATAGAATAATCACTCGTCGACCAATCGTACTAACGTAACCTTTCATCGGGCTCTCGTAGTGGCGTGTGCTATGCAGGGCATTTACATAAATGTGGGGGATAAAATTATTTCTCAGTGGAAGATATTCTACTGGGGCAAGAAGAAGACATTCTTCCTTTCGGGTGTTATCACTGCCCTATGCCAGTGGGCAGGAGTGCTCTTGGTGGATGTCGTTGAGGTATTGCCTATGGATCCCCGTATCCACTTTTTGTTGGTTTGGGAAGGTTATGTTTCTATGAGTAGGAGAAGGTGGACGATCAAGGGAATAATAGCAAGGCGGTCGCGGGTTCAGATGGTCAGGAACCCCTTTCAGGTGAACAGGTCGAGATAGACCTAAAGATGCTACGAAAGTACATGGGGAGTGCATATGCTGACTTCACTCTGTTTCCTCCTAACACTTCCCTTGAGAAAGAGTAACTCCACCGCCAGCTGTGTCAAGAAATGAGGAAGGGCGTAGAGAGCGATCGACTGATGGACTGGATGTCGAAGACCATTAAGGCCATGTTTACTTGCATTGCCCCGGGCAAGAAGATTCCCCAGCTTGAACCGAGGAACTTCTCACAGTTTTTGATGCTGAACGAGGCCTGGGCCGGCGTGGAGTACCCCGAGGATATGGACTGTGACACGGACACAACCCATCCTGAGAGTCACTGATTTGATGTCCTTTCACACCTCTTGTGCTTTCCATTTAAGACAATTAATTTTATATTTTTCCTTCAAGCATTAATATGTTTTCTAGCACAACCTATGCTCGTTTTTTGGCCGTCTGAAGCAGCCAGTTTTTTAATTCATTATCCATTTAGTTACTACTATTGTAGAACACTGGTTTAGGTGTTGGAGGGGTTGGTTCAGATCCATTCCGTGTTGTTATTTGGATATAGGGAGGAACAAGGAATTTCAGCGAGGTTTGGCCTCCCTCTATCCCGCTTTAGTGGGATAATCTTCCTTAGTGGCACCGTGAAAATGGGAAAAATCCCGCTGCAGCGGCTAAGACGGGACTAGAAACATGACAAGGAGTTTCTGAGTACTTTTTCACTTCCCAATATTTTTCCGACCTCTTATTTCACCATCCCATCGACTTTTAAGCTTTACCCAACTAGGATACGCGATGTCCGGGTTCTAAAACTGAAAGGTAACCCGACACCACAAATCTTCACATCCCTTGGATACACCCATACATCGCAGCTAGCACGATTTTAACAATTCAGTCATTAATTTAGGCAATCCGAAAATACTCCCACATACACAATTAATTCATTCAATGAGCGAGGTACAACATATATAAATTGAAAAAACAAAACACAATATAGTTAAATTTAAACAACAAGGCACACATTTCCAATTATTTCAAGCAACAAGGAACACATATTAAAAGTTCTCTAATTACGACGCATACAAAGTTCAAATTCATTAGTTAGTTCGTGTCGTAGATGGTCATTACTGGCCATCCATGCTCTTTATAGCCCCTAGGGCTAGATGCCAATTGGATCCTTTCGGTTCCAATTGACTTGTTGGTGTTCTTCGGTCGTAGCAATGATGCCAATCCAAATCGTGAAGATACCAATTGGACTCAACCTATACCACAAGCGAAGCTTCGCGCAAAAGGAGTAAAGGAGTTGAACGACTTCCTAGAATGTTTACTAACCTCTTGTAAATTAAATGTAGACGTCAACACACTAATTCACAAAAGTATAGTTCACATTTTTCTCTTGTACGGGGAGACTGGTAACCTAGGATTTGATACCAATTTGTCACGACCCAACAACCGGGCTGTGCAGGCACCCACTCTAACACCTAAGTAGGATAACCCTCATATCCTAATAGAGAAAAACATGCGGAAATTAAAGAAGACAGACAACAAAGTTAAGGAGATTAAATAAATAACACTTTTAAATACACTCTTTGTTAAACTTGTAAAATAATTTAACAACCCCAGGGGTCTAGTCTAACAGGTACAAGAGTTACTATGAATAACAATGTACGATAATTAATTAAGACATAGCTCTCACCATGCAGAAGGAAGAGTCGAAGCTGCTGGGGGAATTCTTCGTATTCACCTAATGAAATATCACCAATCCCGCATACAGACTGTAAAAAAGCCATAGCAAGAGTAGTATCAGTACAGCCACACGTACTAGTAGGCATTATTGGCCAACCCGACGCCCATCTCATAATATAAGAAATGAACAATACTATCATGCAAGTAACACTTGTTTCTCCAAACATCCTGAAATTGTAACAATTCTCTAACTACTTATATTTCTTTTCCCCACTGCTAACGCACCTAGTTTTATTAAATCATAGCCTACATATTGCAAACCACATTAGAAGTACCGCTGATACCCTTTTCAACCAATCGATCTTGTAAAATTTTAAAATTGTCTTCACCTTATTGACCCCCAAGCCACATAGTTTCTCCTTACTTCAATCTCTAACTGTATCCCATTCTTCGTTAGTAATTACCCAAGAAACATCTCAATAATTTTCTTTTTTTCTTACAAGTACACCGCATATGGTATCTACACATCACCCCAAACTCATATACATACACATGGTTCCACCAACACTAGGTCATCATTAGATGAGAACGAAATCATCACAAGTGTGAACACATCATAATACTAGAATATAACATGCTTTTCACTAAAAGTTATCACAGTTAGTTGGTCTTCTCACGGAACCCAAACTCAAAGTGTTAGTGCACCAACATAGTACCCGATCCCTGTTAGCTTTTTGGAATGTGGAAATCCGATCCCATAGTTGTGTGAAAACGTGGAAAACGGATCCATTATTTATTCTAGAACATGGAAATTTAATCCAATGTTATCTTGTTGGAACGTTGAAATCCGATCCAATATTTATGCCGAAATGTGGCAACCTGATCCAATGTTATCTTATCAAACTGTGGCAATCCGATCGTCAATCACCCACCATAGTCAATATGACAAGTACATACATTTACATCATGATTTCATGGATACATTATTCATCTATCTCAGTTACAACAACGTGATAAATATTGATACTTTAATATACGTACAAGTATCATAATTAGGTAAGAACATGTATAAATCACAAAAATCATGAAATCACAACCATCACCTACTACTTTTCCCCTCGATTCTTATCATACTATAGTACAAGTTCAGCTCTTGTTCTTCATTGGGGTTCGTCATTAGGGATTTTAAGACCTAAATTACTAAACTTTCAACAACGAGTTATTTCAATAGGTTAAACCTAGCATAGACCGAATTTCACCCCTTTTTACCGGATATCCTTGATTAAAGAAGGAATTCAACTCAAGAAAATAGCTAAGAACGTTTGATCAATCATCAATTTCCTACCTTAAGCACTAACCCCAAATATGTTGCAAGCATATAATTTTTCCTTGGAATTTACTCGATATACGAGGGTCCACACATATCTCATACTATTGTTTTCATATATTACATGATAAGCACAAATTTACAACTACTCAATGCATAGAACCTAACCTACCTGAGCGCCAATCAATTTGTACGGAGTTTGATTTCTTTTCCAACGTGTCTGGATTTCACTACAGTGAATTTGGCCAGGATCTCGCAAGATTCCTACATCCGCATGCTACAAAGCTCATTCTCGTTCTCTCCCAAACTTGAAATAACTTTTTTGGGGTTTATAGGATAATTAACTACCAATAGGTTATTTATGGAAAGATAGAAAAATAAGGATTTCTCGAAAATTCTACCTCGCCGATCCCGCTTTAGCGGGTAAGTTGCCATGGCAACTCTGCCGCGCCAGCGACATCTATAGCGGGGATAGGGTCTAGATTCTTTAATGCCCTTTTACCTTTCAAAATAACGACGGTTCGGGTTGTTACATGAGATAAATTTTCTACTCCTAGTAGTACTTGAATCCCTAATTTTCTCCCACAAATTTTCTCATCAATCATCTCAATTTGTTCTTTATCTAATGGATGACTTTGTTTTCTATTAGTCCACTTGCCACACACATTCTATCAAAAAAAATAAAATACTTCAACATACATAATTTCACAATACATTATGGGAATTAAGGTGATATTGAACATACCAAAGATAATTTAATTAGTGTCATCCGTGAAGAGTGAAATATTAGAAATAAACTCACTTTTTGTCCTGAAATAAACATCATTTTACATTCTTCAAATCTTATTCCTATCACCAAATCATGTCTATTTTAATGACCAATTCTTAAAAAAAATATTTGTTAGAGTAACAATCTAGTTACAAACAAATATAGTAATCAAGCTGCTATATGAAGAGGAAAAATACACTTCAAATTTTATATATAGTACAAAAATATAGAAAATGAAAATACATAAAATTACTTAAAATATAATTACTCAAAGACTAATGGTGTACTAATTTATATAATTGAAAAAAAAGAAACTCTTGATGAAAAATCGGAAAGAAAGAAAACTTACAACGAATAATTAACTTCATAAATAAGAAAAATTAAAATCTGTTAAGTAGAGTTAATTATTAGTCATTAGTTATTTTCCTATAAGAAAATTTACAGTTAATCAAATTAATGTTCCATTTTAGTTTATTTTAGTCACTACAAAAGGAACCTTGATTACAAACAAAAAAGTTCATTGGTAAATTGATCAAACCAGTTGTCAAATTGAGTTACCAACCAAATGCCAACTTATATTAATCCGTTGCTAAAAAGTTCGTCGGTAAATATTACCAACTGATTTTAATTTGTTGGTAAACTTACCTACCAAAAATCAGTTGGTAAACACCCAAAGATAATGTCACAAAATTTTGAAATATGACCCTGAAATTTATGTTGGTAAATTTACCAACTAATTTTTTGTTGGTATATTGTTAGTACCTTTACTAACGAATTGAAAAGGAGTTATTAATTTTTTTTTTCATTTTTCAATTCATACATTTGTAATTGATTGGTAATTTTGTAACAAAAAATTTGTGTTGGTAATTTTTCAATAAATTTTAAATACTTTTTTTAATTTTTTTTGGTTTTTCATCCGGTGTTCGGTATCAACATTAGAGCCCGACTAAATCTGGATTCACGCCGGAAAGTCCCACATTGGGTGGTAAAGTAGGGGTCGAAGCTGAGACCTCTTGGTTAAACATGAGGGAGTACTTACCATTACACCGCAACCCTTATTTGTATTAAATTTTAAATATTTTAGTATGATTATTTATTTTTCTAATAAATTTACTAACTGATTGGTAGTTTATTGGTAATATATCATTCAAGTTCAATGTTAACTTAGTAATTTATTGACAATATGTTCAAAATATTATTAATTGTATGATTATACAATAGTAAAATATTTATCAATTTATTGCATTTAAAAATCGAAGAACATGAATATAAATCCAAAAATATTAATCAATTTTATAAATCATATTTGAATAAAATAATGCAAAATCTAAAATAACAAGTTAAATTAATCTCAATATGACACAAATCATTATATCAAAAAATTTAATTTGAGCACGTTTACCAAAAATATTTACCAAGTGTAAATTTGGGCCAAAAGTTAAAATGCCTAACAACACAAATTGAAAATGAATGTCCGAAAACCTGAAACAACCATCTTGTCGAATATAAAAATGACCTTTCGAAGCTAATCGAACTGATAGAATTTTCATCAGATCACGTTTACAAAAAATACTAAGCAAAATCAAATTTTACCAAAAGTTAAAAGTTAAATCATCTAACAGTACAAACTGAATATGAAAACTTTAAAATCGAAAGCAGCAATCCTATAAAGCGAAAAATGACCTTTCATAGCTAATTGAGTTGACAATTCAAATTTGAGCATGTTTCACAAAAAAATGGACCTAATTCAAATTTTAGTCAAAATTTAAAAGTTAAAACTCTTAATGACACAAACTGAAAATAAGTCTCAAATTCTGAACCAAGCATCCTATCAGATCAAAACTGAACTTATATCTAACTACAATGACAAAATTTCAAATCGAGCACGATTACCAAAAATATTGACTAAAGTGAAATTTTGGCCAAAAGTTAAAAGTTAAAATGCCTAACGACATAAACTAAAATCTAAAGCCTCAAAATCCGAACCCTCTATCTTATTATATCAAAAATGACTTTTTGCATCTAACTGTAACACTTCGAAAATCCAAGAAGAGTCTTAAAGCCTAACATAGGTACCATAGGGTCTAAACACTGTTTTAAGACATATTTTACTGAATATAGGTCATTTATGAAGTTTGGTAACCAAAACATCCAAGAACGTTCATGACGTTCGGAAACTAGTTCTAAGGGGTACTAGTGTGCTTTAGCCTATTTAACTAGCTTTAAGGAGTCGGAAATTCATAAAATTAGGTGGAAGGGTGTATAACATGTGTTTAAGGTGATTCATGGTCGAAACTTCCAGGTACGACTCCCCAAGGACCAACCAAGATCCCTTGAGGAGGACCCTTGCAAGTTGATCTAGACACTGTCTAGGCAGTGTGCATCGACGAGATGCAGGCGACGATCTATGTGTGGATCGATGGGGAGTCATTTCCAATGATAGACAAACACTTAGAAAAATGGAGGAAGCCCCTGCCTGCACCAGTCTCTTACCGAGATTACGGTTGTGTAGCACGGAGGTGAACCTGCCCGTCGATGGACCAAAGATCCGTCGATCGTGGTCTCGTCGATGGGGTCTGCAACTTTTTTGCACATTTTAAATTAAGTTCATTAAAATAATTAAGGGGTTTAGGGGTTTTATAGGGATTAAATGAATATTAATTAACTAATTTAACCCCCCATATAAAGACCCGAACCCTAATTAATCTAAACACAACTCACATAATAAACTCTCTTCCTTCTCTCTTCTTTCTCTCTCTATTTGAAGACACTATTGAAGACAAGCTTAGGGAAGGTTTTGAGGGCTGGAAAGGGACGATTTCTCCATCAAATCTTTATCAAACGTTGAGGTATGGGATCTAATTCACCTTTGAGACTCTTTCCTCAAAGGGCTCCTTTAAAATGTATTTCAAAAGTTGAGTTTTCAAGTGGATTTCATTCAATTCCGAATTTGATGTTATGAACTGAGTTTTTTATGGATTCTTTACGATATAATGGATTGATTAACATGTATTTTAACATTTTATGTTCAATTGTGTTAGTTTGGTTCAATTTGAAGAATATGATCCTTAACCCTTAACCTTAGGTTTGATTTTAATGTTAATTGAATTGTGATTGATTCAATTGACTTGATTATTAGTTAAATCACTATTAGATGATATTGTACAACAATTATGAACAAATTACGATGAATTGTAGTCTTTCATACTAATTCTTGAGAAGTGATCTAGGTTATGAGAATTGGCCTAAGTAATCATGTTTTAAGCATTGATTTAGTATTGAATTGTGGTGTAGTGACTCTTCTAGTTTTATTATCATGTTGAATATTGAATTATGATGTGGAACATCTAAATTGGATTGAATTGAGGGTATGTGGTAAGGCCTAAACGATGAACTATGAAGGAGACTTGGTAAGTCTTGTAATCCCTATTCCTTACTTCAACTTGTAGTTAATTGTGATCAAGTCATGATGATTGTGTTGGAGTATGCCTTATTTCGGATTGATTGGGTGGTATGATTTTGAATTAGAATTTCTTGATTATGGTTGTGAGGTTGTTTAAGATGTAAATTCTATAAGGATGATTATGTATACCAATGTGCCTTATTATAAAGTGATCTGTAACGTGTTAACCTCACCTATTTGAATTGTGATGAAAGGATTTATACTCATACAATCATATTGATCTATTAATGATGATGATTATGCAAAGGGTATACCCTATGACCTAAACTAAGCTATGATTGATAATTAACGACTTAAAGACATTTCAAAAAGGTTATCTAGCTTAGCACCGAGTGAACTAGATTGAGTCCCTTCCCACATAGGGAAGGGAGGAGCACTCAATTACACTTGATATTGGAGACTATAATGCATAGATCATAAAGAGGGTTCCAACTATATCTCCTAGTTCTTGAACTATGTTGCCCCCATAGGAATACTGGCTACTGGATCCACGTAGTTTCTATGTTTGATGTTTTGGTACTACCTTGGCAAGTAGTCTGCCTTCTTTTGGTGTAGGGTTTTATGACACTGGATTCCACACTAGCTCATGTGGTCTATGTCAGTTAGGGAAAGATGTTCCCAAAAAGGTAAAATGAATTAAAGAATTGAACTCTAACTAGGATAACCTAAGGGGTCTAGCTTAACCTAGGTAGGTGTATGGGACTCTACCTAAGCATTGCACTAGTTAGCCTTGAGGGGAGTCGTAGGAGGATGTTTTTATGTATGTTTATGTCTATGATGATTTTTGATATGTATATGAAGGACTTGCATATTATTGATACTATATGTTGACTAGTTCAATTATGAGTACGTGTTGGTTTATATTGTTAAAGTAAGATGAAATGTATAATTAAATGTCATGTTATGTGAAGTAGGGTGTTATTCATGATTCTTATTGCGTTACTTGGTTGAGTGAGGTTATGGGGCTTTGCTTGGTCATTGCACTCGTTAACTTGATAGGGGTTCATGGGTACTTGTCCTTCTTTTATATAATGAAATGTACTCTTATTCATGCTTATTGTTTAATAGGACTTAGATGTAGAGTTATTTGAACATGTATATACATGTATAGTGGGAATGTTTTGTTGGACTAGACTTAATGTTGTGGCATTTTGATGATTATGTCTATGAATTAATAAATGTGAATTATTGTTTGGGGTGGTTTTGCTGAATATGCATATAAGTTTTAAAGAAAAATGCACATTATAGAAATGTCCTTTTCTTAGCATGTTTTATAAATATATGTGCATATGGTCTCATACTTAGTACACGTGAAGAACTAACCCCATTTTCTTTCTATTTCCCAAACATTTTAGGTTCCGGTAATTGAAGGCTCATTCAAGACGACTTGAAGAAGGATTGGATATTCTCTATCATCAAAGTGGGTAGGTCCTCACTTTCCAAGGGCAATGCCAATATCTTGATTGTGAAGTTGCTTTGTTTTTTTAAGAATTTTATGATTCATTCAACTTTCATTTGAGTACGATTTCTATAAGCCAATATGTGGCTTCTTTACATTTGATCTACGGCTATGCCCAAATTGCTATGATCGTTTAGATGGTATGAGATGAGACAATCTTTTAGACTATCTTTATATCTTATATATATATGTCAAATAAAAGTAGAAGTCTATGTAACCTTCCTATACAAAGGGTATTCTATAATCGATAAAACTATATTACGTGTATGCAGAGGTCTATGTAAACCTCCAAGTAGAAGTAGTAAAAGTTTTTATATTTCCGCAAATTTCAACCTATGAATGTAATGACATGAGACTAAGAGGCTAGTCTTAGTCCTTAAAGAGGACGACGACGCTAGTCACGTCTACGGGGTAAACCCGAATATGACAAACTTAGTATTAGAGAATGAGGTTGAATATCGTTGAGTTACATCTCTTTCTCTACCACGTCTACGTAGATTTGTATTCATAATTGTGAAGGGCGCCACACTTATGAATAGGAATCTATGTGATTCTTAGGAACCGCTCTGTTTCTTGGAAATCTTATATCGTGCCATTAGAGTATACTTATGGTGTACTTTTGTATCTAATTCTGTTGTTGTACTTACAGGAATAATGAACAATCGAAGGAATGCGACACGAAGACTTTAAGAGGAAATTGCCAATGCGGGAGTTCCTACCCGTGGTGAGCAAGTTCCTCCACTTGAAGAAGATGCTAATGTTGGCCAAGATCCGGTCAATCCTCCACCCTTTACGGATGGAGATATAAGGGCTGCCCTCATTCAATTAGCTCAAGCCGCCTCTGTCCAAGCACAACCTATGACGGCCTAAGCCAATTGGAAGTTAATACCCCGTCCTTATCAACAAGTCACTACTATGGCTTCCTGTCTAAGGGACTTCACTCGGATGAACCCTCCTACTTTCTACGGGTCTAAGGTTGATGAAGACCCCCAATAATTCATCGATGAGGTCTGTAAGATACTTTTTGCTATGGGTTTGTCTACAAGTTAAAAGGATGAGTTGGCCACTTATCAACTCAAGGATGTGGCACAAGCATGGTTTGTACAATGGAGGGATAATAGGCCATTGAGGGGTGGTCTATTGACTTGGGAGATCTTTTAAGAAGGATTTTCTAGATCGGTTGTTTCCTGGAGATATGAGGGAGGCTAAAGTGGTAGAGTTCATCAACCTTTGCCAAGGAGGTATGAGTGTTCACGAATATTCTTTAAAATACATGAAGTTGTTGAAATATGCTCCTTCTTTGGTTTCCGATCCTATAGATGAAATGAGCAATTTTGTGACGGGGCTGTTGGATGATTTGCAAGAGGAGCGTCATTCGGCTATGCTACACGATAACATTCGTCAATGATACACGACAACATGAACATTTCTCGTCTTATGGTGCATGCCAAGCATGTAGAAGAGGAAAGGGCTAGAGGAAGTGTAATGATGCTAAGAGGGCAAGATCTTTTGATGGAGGTTCTTCAAATAATAGGCTTGAGATACAAGACAAGCCTAGATTTAAGAAGCGGGTTTCAAGTCAAGTCCCTTCCAAGTTCCAAAAGGCTAGTGGTGATATGGTCTCTAACCCTAAGTTCAAGAAGGAAAAAGGTACTAATTCACCAATCGAGAAGCCAACTTGTGCAAAGTGTGGCAAGAAGCACTATGGTGATTGCCTTAAGGGGACGGATAATTGTTTCAGTTGTGCCAAGATTGGGCACATGGTTAGGGATTGCCCAAATGTGAGGAGTCAAGATAATGGTAGTGGTCAAGCTCAAGCAGGTGGTTCTAATGAGGCTCCAAAAAAGAATAACTTCTATGATCTCCGCTCTAGGAGTGAGAAAGAGACTTCTCCCGACGTGGTGACGGGTATGTTGAAAGTTTTTACCATATATGTATATGCTTTACTTGATCCGGGTGCTCCCTTGTCATTTGTTACCTCTCTTTTAGCTAATAAGTTTTATATTGTACCCGATATTCTGCATGAACCTTTTATAGTGTGTACTCCGGTGGGTGAGTCGGTTGTTGCAAAAAGGGTTTATAAAAATTGTCCTATAATGTTGCCCAATAGAGTTTCTTGAGTTGAACTAATAGAACTCGATATGCTTGATTTTGATATTATATTGGGTAAAGATTGGTTGCATGATTGTTTTGCTTCTATTGTTTGTAGGACAAGGGTGGTGAAGTTTAACTTTCCAAATGAACCCATTGTAGAGTGGAAGGGGGCAAACTCTATTCCTGGAGGTCGTATCATCTCTTGGCTAAAAGCATGCAAAATGATCTCTAAAGGTTATCTATACCATATTGTAAGAGTCTAAGATTTAGACTCTGAAATTCCTCCCATTGAGTCGGTCTCCGTAGTGAGTGAATTTCCGAAGGTTTTTCCAAATGACCTTCCCGGTATTCCTCACGAATGGGAAATTTATTTTGGTATCGATTTTCTACCGGATACAAACCCTATTTCAATCCCTCTTTATCGGATGGCTCTGGCCGAATTGAAAGAGTTGATGGCTTAACTCAAATATATACTCGACAAAGGCTTCATTAGAGTTAGTATTTCTCCATGGGGTTCTCCGGTTTTGTTTGTGAAGAAGAAGGATGGGTCCTTGAGAATGTGTATTGGTTATAGCCAACTCAACAAGGTCACTATTAAGAACAAGTATCCTCTCCCTCGGATTGATGACCTTTTTGACCAACTCCAAGGGGCAAGCTAGGATGAGGGGTGAGGATATACCAAAAACGGCATTCCAAACTAGATAAGGTCATTATGAGTTCTTAGTAACGTCTTTTGGTCTCACTAATGCTATGACGACGTTTATGGACCTAATGAATAGGGTGTTTTGAAATTACCTAGATTCATTTTTCATACTCTTCATTGACGACATCTTGGTATATTTGAAGAATGAGGGTGATCATACGGGTCATTTGAGGGTGGTATTGAAAACCCTTAAAGAACATCAATTGTTTGCCAAATATAGCAAGTGTGAGTTTTGGTTGAGGTAGGTGGCATTTCTTGGGCATATCATCTCTAGTGAGGGAGTTGAGGTAGACCCAAGGAAAAAAGAGGCGATAAAGAATTGGCCAAGACCATTGACTCTAACCTACATTAGGAGTTTCTTATGCTTAGCGGGTTATTATCGGAGGTTCGTGGATGTTTTGCATCCATTGCATCTCCCTTGAATTCTTTGACCCAAAAGTGTAAGAAATTTGAGTGGTCGGAGGCATGTGAGAGAAGTTTTCAAATGTTAAAAGATAGGCTTACTTCCGCTCCGGTGTTGACCTTGCTGGAGCGTACAAAGGGTTTTGTTGTGTATTGTGATGCATCCCGTGTGGGTTTATGGTGTGTGCTTATGAAACAGGGGAAGGTGATAGCCTATGCTTCTAGGAAACTTAAGGTACATGAGGGAAACTATCCCACTCATGACCTTGAAATAGAGGCCCTGATGTTTGCCTTGAAAATATGGAGGCATTACTTGTATGCCGTTCATGTTGACGTTTTTAGTGACCATAAGAGTCTCCAATATGTGTTTACCCAAAAGGAGTTGAATCTCCGACAAAGAAGGTGGTTAAAATTGTTGAAACATTATGACATAAGTGTCCTCTATCACCCTGGCAAGGCGAATGTGGTTGCGGATGTCCTAAATCATATGACTATGGGTAGTGTATCCCACATTGATGAAACCAAGAAAGACCTAGTTAGGGATGTGCATAGGTTGGCTAGTTTGGGATTAGAAGATTCTTCGGATGGTGGTTTTATAGTCCATGATAACTTCGAGTCATCATTGGTAGTTGAGGTGAAGTCCAAGCAACACCTTGACAAATCATTGATGGAGTTTAATGAAATTGTCCTTGGAAAGCTTAATGACTCATTTTCCTTGGGGGGGGGGGGTATTTAAGGTGCCAAGGGAGATTATGTGTTCCCATGGTAGATGGGTTGAGGGACCGGATCCTAGAAGAAGTCCATGGGTCCCGCTACTCAATTCATCCAAGTTCGACAAAAATGTACCATGACCTTAAGGATATTTATTTATGGGAAGGAATGAAGAGGGACATAGCGGAGTTCGTCGCTAAGTGTCCGAATTGCCAACAAGTAAAAGACGAACATCTAAATCCGGGTGGCTTACTACAAGAAATCCAAGTTCCTACTTGGAAGTGGGAAGACATCAATATGGATTTTGTATTGTGTTTCCCTAGGTTTCAAAGACAATATGATTCTATATTGGTTGTTGTGGATAGGTTGACCAAGTCTGCTCGCTTTATTCCCGTCAAGTCTACCTATTCGGCAGAAGATTATGCTAGGATCTTCATTAGATGAGATTGTGTGTCGCCATGGTATTCCATTATCCATCATATCGTATCGGGGTGCACAATTCACATCTCGGTTTTGCAAGTCATTCCAAAAAGGGTTGGGTACTAAGGTGAAGTTGAGTACCGTTTTTCATCCCAAAACGGATGGTCAAGCAGATCGTACTATTCAAACTCTTGAGGATATGATTAGGGATTGAATTATTAATTTCAAGGGAAATTGGGATAAACATTTGCCTTTGGTGGAGTTTGCATATAATAATAGGTTTTATTCATCCATTTCTGTGTCTCCGTATGAAGCCTTATATGGTAGGAGGTGTAGCTCTCCTATTCGATGGTTTGAAGTGGGTGAACCTTCGCTTCTTGGTTCCGATTTGGTCTCTAAAACTTTGGAGAAATTTCATATCATAAGGAACAGGTTGCAAATGGCCTATAGTCGGCAAAAGTCTTATGCCGATCATAGGAGAAGGGATTTGGAGTTTGAAGAAGGTGATAAGGTGTATTTGAAAATTTCACCAATAAAAGGGGTGGTTAGATTTGGCAAGAAAGGGAAGTTGAGTCCTTGATATGTGGGTCCCTATGAAATCTTGCAAAGGGTTGGTAAGGTTGCCTATGAATTGAAACTTCCTAGTGAATTGGCTTCGGTTCATCCAATATTCTATGTTTCCATTCTTAAAAAGTGTATTGGTGATTCCGAGTCTATTCTTCCTATTGAGGGTCTTGGTGTCAAGGATAACCTCTCTTGTGAGGAAGTTCCGGTTCAAATTCTTGATAGGCAAGTCATGAAGTTGTGAAATAAAGAGGTGGTTTCCGTAAAGGTGTTATGGAAGAATCACCTAGTTGAGGGTGCAATATGGGAGGCCGAGGACAACATAAAGGCCCGTTGCCCTCATCTATTTGATAACTAAGGTTAGTAGTTCTTTTAATAATGAAAATAATAACTAAAATTGAAGTTGTTTTGATTTTTAGTGAAGTATTGCAAAAAGTGCATTTTTGACTCTTGCTTTACAGTGAAACTAGCATTTGAACTTGAAATTTTGCTCTTTGTCTTGTTTTGAGTTATGTCGTGCATTTGATACGGTGAGTCTTTATGAAATGATATGTAGCATATTGTTAAGTTAAACTTTGTGCTAATTGACTCATGCAAAGAATTTTGAGCTCGTGTGAGTTGTTAGAACGAAATGCCTCATAATGAAGTGTTTGAGCCTTATATGGTGTAACTGAAGCTTTGAAATTGCCTTGTTTAGATCATATGATTTATTTTGATTTGATATTGTTGATTGGTTAGGCTTCTAGTCTTGAGTCTATTCCTTCCTTCAAAGGAATTTAGTGTCCTTCGAGGACGAATATTCCTAAGGGAGGGATAATGTAAAACTTCTAAAATCCAAGAAGAGTCTTAAATCCTAACATAGGTACTATGGGGTCTAAACACTGTTTTAAGAACTTCTTTAATGAATATAGGTCATTTCGGAAGTTTGGGAACCAAAACATCCAACAATGTCCATGACGTTCGGAAACTAGTTCTAAGGGGTACTAGCGTGCCTTAGCCTATTTAACTAGATTTTAGGAATTGGAAATTCATAAAATTAGGTGGAAGGGTTCATAACATGTGTTTAAGGTGATTCGTGATCGAAACGTCCGAGTACGACTCCCCAAGGACCAATTAAAGGTCCTCGAGGAGGACCCTTGCAAGTTGATGTCAACATTGTCTAGGCAGTGTGCATCGACGATATGCAGGAGATGATTCGTGTGTGGATCGACGGAGTGTCATTGCAAACCGTTGACCAACACTTAGTAAAATGGAGGAAGCCCCTTCTTGCACCAGTCTCTGACCGAGATTATGGTTGTGCAGCACGGAGGCCAACCTGCCCGTTGATGGACCAACGATCCATCGATCGTGGTCTCGTCGATGGGGTCTGCAACTTTTCTTCTTGTTTTAAATTAAGTTCATTAAAATAATTAAGGAGTTTAGGGGTTATTTAGGGATTAAAGGAAGATAAATTAACTAATTTAACCCCCCATATAAATACCCCAACCCTCATTAATCTAAACACAAGTCACAAAATAAACTCTCTTCCTTCTCTCTTCTTTCTCTCTCTATTTGAAGACACCATTGAAGACAAGCTAAGGGAAGGTTTTGGGGGCGTGAAAGGGACAATTTCACCATCAAATCTTCATTACATGTTGAGGTATGTGATCTAATTAATCTTTGAGACTCTTTCCTTAAAGGGCTCCTTCAAAATGGATTTAAAAAGTTCAGTTTTCAAGTGGGTTTCATTCAATTACGAATTTGATGTTATGAACTGAGTTATTTATGGTTTATTTAGGATATAACGGATAGATTAACATGTATTTTAACTTGATTATGATCAATTGTGATAGTTTAGTTCAATTAGAAGAATATGATCCTTAACCCTTAACCCTAGGTTTGATCTTGATGTGAATTGGATTGTGATTGATTAAATTGACTTGATTACTAGTAAAATCACTATTAGATGTTGTTGTTACCCCAATTATGGACAAATTAAGATGAACCGTAGTCTTTCATTCTAATTCTTGAGAAGTGATCTAGGTTATGAGAATTGGCCTAAGTAATCTTGTTTTAAGCATTGGTTTAGCATTGAATTTTGGTGTAGTGACTCTTCTAGTTTTGTTATCATGTTGACTATTGAATTATGATGTGGAACATCTAAATTTGATTGAATTGAGGGTTTGTGGTAAGGCATAAATGATGAACTATGAAGGAGACTTGGTAAGACTTCTAATCCCTATTCCTTACTTCAACTTGTAGTTAATTGTAATTAAGTCAAGATGATTGTGTTGGAGTATGCCTTATTTAGGGTTGATAGGGTGTTATGATGTTGAATTGAAATTTCTTGATTATGGTTGTGAGGTTGGTTAAGATGTAAATGCTATAAGGATGGTGATGTATACTAATGTGCCTTATTATAAAGTGATATGTAATGTGTTAACTTCACCTATTTGAATTGTGATGAAAGGATTCATACTCATACAATTCTTATTGAGATATTAATGATGATGATTATACAATGGGTAGATCCTATGACCTAAACTAAGCTATGATTAGTAATTAAAGGCTTAAAGACACTACAAAAAGGGACTCTAGCTTACCACCGAGTGAACTAGATTGAGGAGTGTCCCTTCACACATAGGGACGGTAGGAGCACTCAATTATTCTTGAGATTGGAGACTATAATTCATGTAGCATAAAGAGGGTCCCAACTATATCTCCTAGTTCTTGAACTATGTTGCCCCCATAGGAATACTAGCTAGTTGATCTACGTAGTTGCTATGTTTTATATTTTGGTACCACCTTGGCAAGTAGTCCGCCTTCTTTCGGTGTAGGGTTTTATGACACTGGATTCCAGACTAGCGCATGTGGTCTATGTCAGTTAGGGAAAGATGTTCCCAAAAAGGTAAAATGAATTAAAGAATTGATAATTAATATGTTGGTAAATTTTACCAATAGATTATTGATTGGTTGTTATATTACAAACTATTTTAATGATGTTAGTTATTTACTAACTACAATCTTTATTTGTCGGAAAAATTTCCAACTAATTTGATATTGGTCGGCAAGTTTACCAACATATTGCATTTCGTTACTAATTTACCAACATATTTATATTTGGCCGATAAATTTAGCAACACAATCTTGTCGTTGGTAAATATTTGGTTAGTAATTCATTGGTAATATGTTAATAAATTATATAAATAATTTTTTTTCATATTTACCAACCGATATATACTTCATTTGTAATATTACCAATAAAGGTGTGAGTTAGTAATATTTCTATTGGTAATCCATTGATAGAAAGTTGCTAAATTTGGCGCCATTTTTTCCCGCCGTATTTACCAAGTAAAATACTTGGTTAGTAAGATTTATTATGGTAATATGTTAGAATTTCGTTGTTAAGTTTTAAAATATTATTCGGTTATAAATATGTTGGTAATTTGTTAGTAGAATACTAACCAACTTAAGTTGTTAGTAAAATTTGTTGGCAATTTGAGATTTTTTTTATAGTGAGTTACCTCCAATTTTAGAAGTAAATTTATTTAATTAAATTAAGAAAAATTTATGTTCCTTTCTAAGTTAATGCTATACCTAAAGTAACATTATTTTTTTGGTTAATCAAATTTAACTAAGAAAAATTAACGTTTTCTTTTTAGTTATTGTACATTTATAGCCATTGTATCATTACTTTTGGAAAAAATAAATGTTATGAAGGCTCATAATGACATAAGATAAAAAAATTAGTAGGATTTTTTAACAGAAAATTAAGGTAAAAATTGAAAATTCTTAAAAAATAGTTATATTGGTCATTGAAGCATGTGTATATCTATAGAAGATTTGCCACATTTATGTTACTTAGAATTAAATATTTTTTAACTAAATGAAGAATTTGAAAAGAATAAAATTTTATATTACATGAAGATTATATAGATTATAGGATGATTGTTTTCGAAGAAAAATTGAATTATATTATGAAACAAGGAAATAAAAATGAAGTAGAAATTATAATATAATGTATTTACATGTGTTTCTAATGAAATTCATATCTAACTCACATATATTTTCTAAGTATTGATGATTGAAAGTGGGTTTTGAACCTCAAGAGGTGAATTATTGAGTTTTGCATTTTCTTATGAAAATCTATGCAAATGTTATAAGGGTATTTTGAGAGTAAAGTACCAATGATCATGATCTCCTATTGAAAGGATTTTCTCATGCACACATAAGAGCAAGATATGAAAGGTTTTGGAACATAGAAATGACTCTTATGTTGAAAGACTTCCTCACCTAATTGAATCCATGATAAGGACCTATCCCAATGAAACTATCTTGGATTGGGTATCCTAGGATGCATTTCCAGGGACACTAAGGTTAAGTAAGAAATGACTACTACGTGGAATTTATGCTTAGCACTAAGATAATATTTAGATGGAGGATCTCCCGTTAGTGGAGGTTGGGTTTCTATAAGCAATATCCTTATCCCTTACATATATGCCCCATAGAACGATTCTGTCAAGAAACATTAGCTAGTGGATCCACTTAAGATAGAAGTTCAGGTTCTTCTTGGCAAATAGGACAACCATTTCTTTGTGGGAGAAATCAGGGGGATCATATTATAGTTCACATGGTCTCTATATCGTTTAAGTCTAATTCCCAAATTAATAATGAGCTAGGATCACTTCCTAAAGTATCACAAATAAGTTCAAAGGTTTTAATTATGATTTTAGCTTGCATTGACTGTCGTTTTATGACTTACGATTTCTAACTATTTTATATCATGTTCTAGCTTGGTCAATTGCATGTCCCGATATAAAATGTCACTTTTAGCGTGATTTAAATTTTTTATGCATGGCTTTCATACTTGTTAAATTGTTCTGTACTAACATATACTCTTTCCTTCATTTTCCCTAATGTAGTGTTCGATAGTTTGTGTCATCACTTTCGTAGGTAGAGGTTAACTTTAGATATTCCAAGCTTTTGTGAGTCCTCATGCTTTAAGGACAGACATCTATTGATTTTAGTTTCCTTCATGCATTTCAATTTTGGACATGATGTTTGGGCTAGGCCCAATTTGATTTTATTGTACTAAATGGCTATGATGAGATAAGTGTTTTACAGTTCCACTTTTCTTTTATTAAATGTTTTTGACTTGGACTTTTTTTACTCTTATTATTCTATTTGTTATGTTATGAGAGCTAAATGGCTTCTATGGAGTCCTCCGGGGTTCGATACACCATGTTAGATCTAGGGGGTACTCCTTGGTCATGAAAAACTTGGTAACTAGATAAAATGGTTTAGAATTATCCTAGGATGTCCCATAAGCCACGTTTAGTAGTGTCTTGTTCATGAGTGTGAAGCGCTCCACATTTATGAATGAGAGCCTATAAGATGATTAGGAAACTCCAGTTCTTTCGAACTCTAAGTCGTCAGATAGATTTTTAATTGTATAAGGTCTCTATCCTAATATGTATCCAATTCTTTACACGATATGGCCCCATGAAGAGCTTATACCATAAGGAATGTGAGGAATAATGCGGACCAACGTGCTCCTCCCGTAGATCCTCAAGTTCTGGTCGATCCTTTGGATGAGCAAGCAACCAATGTTGAGTTTAGGGATGCTTTTCAAGTGTTGGCTCAATCCATGAAGGCCAAAGCCTATCGGGAGGTTGTGGTTACCTGAACCCAAATATGGGTACAGTGGCTTCAAGAGTGAGGGATTTCACTAGTATGAATCCTCTAAAGTTTAATTGTTCTAAGGTTGCGGAAGATCCTCCAGTTGATGAGGTCTACAAAATTTTGATGATCATGAGAGTTATACCGCAGGAAAAGGCGGAGTTGGCTGCTTATCAACTAAAAGGTATAGCTCAAATATGTTATAACCAATGAAAGGAAGGGAAAGGAGAAGATGCGGATCTTATTTATTGGGAGAAGTTAAAGGCCACATTTCTTGATAGGTTCTTTCCCCTTGAGATAAAAGAAGCCAGTGTGCTTGAGTTCATTAACCTTTGACAAGGAAGTACGAGTTGAGGGAATCGCTCTAAAGTTTGCATAATTCTATGAGTATGTTCCATCAATGGTTACCAATTAAAGGGCTAACATGAGTAAGTTTTTTTCTGGTATATCAAAAATGGTGGTTAAAGAGTTCCGAACCGCCATGCTCATTAATGACATGGACATCTCTCGCTTAATGGTTCATACACTACAAATTGAGGAATATAAACTTAAGGAAAAGTCTATAGAGGTAAAAAAGGATAACACCGGTGAGGAAAATTTCTCATAAGAAAAGTTTAATGGAAAAAGTCGGCCTAGATTTCGATAATGCTTTTCTGGTCAATATACCTCCATTGCTCCTCCTAAGTTCAATAAAGAAAGGGTGTCTAACTGTAAGCCTCAAGGAGGTAATGATAGTGGATCTTCATTGCCTATGTCTACTTATACAAGTGAGGAAGGAAGCACGAGGGTAAGTGCCTAGTCGACACAGATAGTTGCTTTTGTTGTAGTAAGAGTGGTTACAAAATGAGCGAGTGCCCGATGCTTATAGATAAAGCAATAGTGGACAATCAAGTTCCTCTTAGTGGTTCCGGTTCCACTTAATTAGAGCACCCCCAAGTCGTGACACGGCGTACTTGACCTCTCATAGGTCTTATACAAGCCTCTTAGCTTTCATCAAATAGGTATGGGAAGTAGTATGGAATTAAAATTATTCAGCATAAAGTCAATACGGAATCTTTTTTATAAAAAGTAAGCAGAACTAAGTCTTATCATCACAAGCCATCTTAGACACATCTCATTATCATAGGGTCACGAACCTTATATTCAAAGAACTATAATAGTCTTTATACGAAGTCTTTAGTGAAAGGAAACTAGAAATGACATCCACGTCCTCAAACATATGAGACATACGAATAGTTTTGAGAGAACAATCTAATTCTCAAGCTTCAACCCTAAGATCCTCTCTTTCAACCACCTACACTTGTAGAAATATAGAAAATATGGAGTTGGTACAATTAACCACTATGTATGACAAACATGCAAAAACATGCTATAAACAAGACATTTTAGTTGAAACATGCTTTTCATGCTATTTTGATAAAATTTCATGAGACAAGTCTAAAAGACATCATACAAATTAATCATTACATACAATGAAAAATTTCCATAATTCTAAGCATATGAACATATTCAATAATTAACCCCTTAATCATTTAGACACTCTAACCAAAGTTATCCTAATACCCATCTAGGTAAGACATAAAGAGACCGTCCATACAACCTCTTCATTCCACACCTAAGTGTTCCTTAAGACTACAAAGGCTAAGGATATTTCCTTTTTATCACAACTCAACAAGTCAAAATTCATTACTAGAAATACTAGAGAAAACATTCATGCATTTAAGAACTTCACATAACGACCATACCCTATGATAACTCTAAGTTACTAGTACAAAGTGAAAGTAACATCACTTACTGGTCCTTCAGAACTACCGTAGATTGAGAACATCACATTCACAAGTCACATAACCTTTATTAATTTCAGTTGTAAGACCAACATGCTTCATTAACATTAGACATAGAGCCAACTTACTTCATTAACATCATATAGAAACCCATTCATTCATTAAAATGTTAAGGACACACGAAGACTCCCTCCAAATTCCTACTTGTGCAATGCATAGATGGAGTTCCATTCCACCACCTATCCTAAGTAGAACACCCTTAGGAAGACTTAGTTCATTACATTCTTTTTTGGGAATAATATTTAAATGATATAGACCATGGGATATTAACATGGAATCATGGTATTAACCCCGACAATATGAGGTATCCCCACTTGCCTAATATAGGGTAATTCTTTTAGCCTTTACGTGGAATACCACTAGCTAGTCCTATGCGGGCAAATAGTTAAGGGATAGGGAGATTACTTCTACGTACTACACCTCAAGTCACGAAGAGTACCCATCTCAAGAGGTTGCTTTTAAGTACTCGACCTCTACTCAGGGGAGAGAACTCACCTCTATCATATCTTCTCGGTGCTAGGAATTAATCCCCATGGAGTATTTAGACTTCATTACATTCATTAGCTATAGGTTAACGGATTTATACTAAGTACTCTACCTCTACTCACGAAAAAAATACTCATCCCAATTTATCATTCATTCGTTGAAGATCTCTTAGGAATGTTGAGGTTGTTACTAGACACTACATCTCTACTCACGAAGAGTGTTCACCCCAAAATCTCCCATTCATTCATTCGAGTGTTATTGAGAAGACCTTTCAATAGAATCTCATTCACTACATTTTCATTAATTTCATTCATTCATTCATGTTTGTGCATGTGAGAAAGACATTCACATAATCACCATTATTTATGACATCATCTTCTAAACATGATCATACTACATTCATCATAATCCACACACACAACCATACTTCACAGTCACATTATACTCCAATAATCATGCTATCTTCAAGAATCACATGCATAACTCCATAACACATGCTTATACATAAGCATCATATCATTACTTTACATCATATTCATTGTCTTCAAGGCCACAACCACAATACATACACATATTCAAGTACATTAACTAAACACCGCCACCATAAGTGGATCATACCACACAAGATCAATTCAATAAGAATTAGAAAAAATTAGGTCAACTTACCCTTCATCAAAGCCATGATCACTCCTTTTCAATTCTCCAAAATTTCATCATAATTAGGCATGGATAGAAATATATAACAATAATACAACATAGTATAAACACAATTATTATAATATCCAATCACATTCATCAAACCCATTTTGTAAGCCAATTTAGGAAATTTAGACAAAACATGAGTTCTTTAAGGGATTCCATTAAAATAATAATAAAAACCTTGTTTCAAAGTTACTACATCATTATCATTCCTTAGAAAACATTTTAATTATGAACCCATGCATAGAATAGAAATTGGGGAAATTATTATTGATTCACCTTTGAAAACCTTTGAATTGGACTTCTTGAATGATAGGTTACTCAAGAATGAATGATTACCATACCTTATTATTGAGAAGCCCAATAAATTAGGGTTGAAACCTTGGAGAATTTATCTTCTTCTTTGGAACTTGAGAGTTCTTCAATGAAGTATTTGGATAGAGAGAGAATTTGGAGAGAAGTGAGATCAATTGGGTTTTGATTTGGGGATTTGTTTTGGTGTAAGAATGGGTGTGAAATAACTCAAATTCAATACATAATACACCCCAAGATACCCAAAAAACACCTACAATAGTTGGACCCTTTAATTAAGTCAAACATAACTTTTATGTTCGGAACTATCATCGGATAAAAAGTCCGCATCGCAGAGGTGTTTTCACAAGTTTTTGGAAATTAATTTTTTGAAATTAGTGTCCGCGATCTAGTCCATGACGCAGACCAATTTTTTGTTCCTAGGTGGAGCAGGTCCACGAAACGGAGCCACTTCATCAAGGTACTGCCCAAAAGCTGCCTTTGCAGCTTCTCTCCCAAAGTTTGGGTCCTCCTCAAGGACCCTTAGGTTGGTCCTTGGGGAGTCGTATCTGGAAGTTTTGACACTAAGCATATTCCATTAGGTGTTAGGGTCATTCCCCCAGTGACTTTAGACTACAAACAACACATAAAAACATGCAGAACATACTAGGATTCACAAACACATAAAAGATTAATTTTTGAACGTCTTGGTTGTCCGTTGACGTTTGAATTCAAAACTCTTAAAAACCAAATTCTAAAGCTATAATTCACTATTTTAACAAGTTATTAAATGATAAAACATGTGTGAGGCTCTAGTTCATTCTATTTCATTTTGAGGGTGTTTCATTAAGTCTCGTGCTGCAAAAGAGGATTCTCCAGATGTGGTCATCAATATGTTGAATGTTTTCTTATTGGATATTTATGGTTTAGTTGATCCAGTGCTACATTGTCTTGTGTGATACAATATGTGGCTATATGGTTTAATGTTCTTCTAGATGTGTTGTTAGAACCTTTGACTTTCTCTACTCTTGTAGGTGGTTCTATTGTGGCTAAAATAGTCTATAGAAAATGTCTCATTTCCTTGTTCCATAGAGTTACTCTTGTTAACTTGGTAGATATTGATATGTTATATTTTGATGTTATCTTGTGTTTGGATTGGATTCACTCACGGTATGCTTCTATCGAATGTAGAACTCGTATAGTCAAGTTTCAATTCCTAAATGAGCCTTTCCTAGAGTGAAAGAGGGGAAATTCTATTCCCTAGGGTCATATTTTTTCTTAATTAAAGCTAGAAAGATAATTTCTAAGGGTGAAATTTACCATCTAGTAAGGGTAAGGCTTGTAGATTTAGAAACCCCTACTCTTGAGTCTGTCCACATTGTTAATCAGTTTCTGGAAGTGTTTCAAGATGGTTTACCTTGTATTCCTCTCTAGCAGGAAACAAACTTTTCTGTTAACCTTCTCCCAGATACACAACCATTTCTATTCCTCTTTATCGATTGGCTCAGGCTAAACATAATGAGTTGAAAGAACAATTTACAAATTTTTGGATAGGGGTTTTATGTAACCTAGTATCTCTCCACTGGGTGCTCCAATTTTGTTTGTGAGAAAGAAAGATGGTTCTATTCATATGTTTATTTACTATCATTAGTTGAACAAGGTAATCATTAAGAATAAGTATCCTCTCCCAAGAATAAATGATTTATTCGACCAACTTTAAGAATCAAGTTATTTCTCTAATCACCAATTGAGGGTGAAGGAAGATGACATTCTAAAAGATGAATTTTCGTAGTTGGTACGGTCATCATCCATTTTTGGTAATCTCATTAGGGTCAACTGATGCTTCGACGATATTTATGGATTTGATGAATAGGGTGTTTAGACAATACATTGAAATGCTTGTGATTGTGTTCATTGATGATATATTGATCTATTAAAGGAGTAAGAATGATTATATTGATCATTTTAGGATTTTTTTGTAATTCATACGGACGAAAAACATTTTTGCAAAGTTTAGCAAATATAAATTTTGATTAAGGTCTATTGCTTTCGTTGGTCATATTGTTTCATGTAAGGGTATTGAAGTAGATCCTACGAAGACGGATGGGTCAAGAGTTGGACTAAACCTCTAACTTCTTAAGAGATTAGAATCTTCCTATGTATACCTGGTTATTACAGAAGGTTTATGTTACACCTAGTAAATCCATAACTTAAGCTAGGGCTTCATGTGTACTTCAATAACTTAAAAAGGGTTTTAAGGATGTTAGAGGTCCAATTTTATTATAACAAAGAAGAGTACCCCCTAGACGTTACCGGCGTACTCGACCTCAATGAGGTCTTAAACAAGCCCTTAGCATAATTATCACTGCATAATGCACTCGAATAATGCGGAATTTAAAACTTTTTACAATAGAAGTTCAAAATTCATCTTCATAAAACAAAATAGTAGGAATCTGATACCATCGTCACACATAAACCATCTACTAATATGAATAGAACATAAATCTTCAAATAGGGTCCTTAGCCCTTTAGACTCGAAAGTCGTATAGAACCAACGTACATAGACAAACTACTAATTCTATTACATCTATAGAGAAATCATTAAATTGAATCAAATTCATTAGTCCTCGGATCTTTGAGGACCTACGACAAGTCTTGTAAGTAAGAAGTCCAAGCTTTCTTCAAGGATGTAGATGCGAACCAATTAGCCGGAACCTATATTGATAATAGAAATGGAGAAAAGGGTTAGTACAATTAATGTACTAAGTATGGAGAAATGCATAAAAACCATTAAAACATGAAAAAGAGACATTCATATGAAAGTATCAATTAATGAGGTTTTTGAAAGCCATTTACATTGCCCACACAACATATAAGGTAAAAACCCCAACAATGTTCAACGATAATGAAGGTATAACTTTAGTACATCCTAAGGTCCTCTTGTGAAATGTAGAGTTAGAATCCCATAATACCAACCTTTCAAAGAATTTCTTAGAAAAAACATCAATTGATCCAAATATATTCATAATATAAGGCACCTTACATAAAGAAAACAATTTTGGAGTGAACCTATGGCTAGATCATAAGCCCTAATTTTTGGTCACAATATCAATTTTGAAAAAAGATGTTTTGAAGGGCATGATGGAGAAACTTATCCATGATCAACATCCCCATACCTTGTTTGATGTTATTCTAAGAGTTTTAAGTGAAAGAGAGTTAATCTTGAGTGCCCTAGCTTGAGTTCTTCCTTGTTCTTCAATGGTGGGTTAGAGAGAGAATTTGTCAAAAGAGGGAAAATGGATTTTGATTTTTTATTAGGAGTTATAAGGTGGAAGCCTTGTTTTAATGTTTTAATATCTTTTAGTATACTTAACTAACTAAGGGAAGTTGTAACTAAGTGTTAACTAAACAAGTAACTAATTATCTAACTAGCCCTCACTAAGCTGTCTGAAAGTAGTGCCTATCGACAGTCCCCGTTGACGGGGAGTCGACACATCGACGGACCATTTTGGTCACTCGTCGATTGGGACTGAGGATTTCTTAAGTGGGAAAGTTGGAGGAGACCAAGTAGGGACTCTTGACTCCCATCGACGGGGCGTGACTCCATCGACGAGCCGTAAATGGGTCTCATGAACCCAATCTATTTTTGACAGCCTTTTGGACTCTTCCTGGGTCCTCTCATGGGTCCTTGGGAGGGTCCTAAGGTTGCCATTCCTTGACGTTCAAGTATAAGAACCTTATTTTAGAGTTAGGGAGATTGGTTTAGCACCTCAACCTCACATTTAGAACTCGTTAAGACATTAGGCAACGACTTAGGCTCTAGTATAGGTCATTAGACATACGGGGTGTTACATTATCCCCTCTTGGGAACATTCATCGCTGAATGTCTACCAAGGCACTAAACTTAGTTAAAGCTCCATACAAACATCCCACACAACTTATAACACTAAAAATGTGCACAATTAAAGTTTGTACTATTCACCACTTAAATCACTATTATGGGATGAAATTCCCATGAAACCACAACATGTCCATAGAACTCAAGTAGGTACGAAATACTTCTACCAACTCAATATACAAGCACTCATTATATCACATAAGTATGGAAAGAACTAACTTCTCCAATATCGTTTATGCTTAACACGACAATGTAGAGCAAAAGTGTGATCTCTTCACACTTGTACCTTATGAATAAAGATACTCCTTTTATAGTACAGGCCATTTTGACATGAATAATCTTATCAAAACTTGACATATATACTAGAACATGAATTTTCACAAGAACATGCACATATAGAGAAAAAAAATCATGAAATCCTACACATAGAACACATGACTCGCAAAATACAAAAATAAGGAGGAACTTGTTACCTCAACTGTGAATAGGAGTAGAAGGAGAAATATGAGGATAATGGAACATCATATCGGCCTCCGCCTCCCAAGTAGCGCTTTCCACAAGATTGTTCCTCTAGAGAATCTCACCGAAAGCTACTTCCTTATTTCTCAACCTCTTCATCTGCCGGTCTAAAATATCGATAGGGACCTCTTCATAGGAAAGGTGAGCATCAATCCCTAATACTTCTAGAGGAAGGATATACACTACATCGCCTATGCACTTTTTGAGAATTGACACATGGAAACCGAGTGTACCTAAGCCAATTCAATAGGTAATTTCAATTCATAGGAAACACTTCCGATGCATTACAAAATCTCATAGGGCCCCAAACACCGGGACTAAGTTTTCCTTTCACCTCATCACCCCTTTCATGGGTGATATCTTTAACTAGACCAAATCACCCACCATAAATTCAAGGTTTCTCTTTCTATTGTCGGCATAGGATTTTTTCCGATTGCGGGACATCATCAACCTGTTCTTTATGTCACATCCTGAGACCACACCCTAGAACATATAGCACTCTCAGAGTGCAACCGACGTACTTGACCTCTCGGAGGTCTTGCACGAGCCCTTTCGTACGTTTATCATATATAAACATATGAAAAGTAGTGCGAAATTAAAACTTTTCACAAACATTCTATAATTCTTTAAGATATCTTTCATATAAAACTCATAGGAAATACTAAGTATTACTTTATCAAATCATTGACAGAAGAGTACTTTGGGACACGGCCCATACACAAATAAAAATAAGTACTACTAAGTTTATTACAATACTTCGATAAAGGGAATAAAATACATCTATGCCCTCGAGTCAAATGAGGACATACTTCAACTTTCTTAAACGATCTTCTAATCCAAGCTTTGCTCTCCAAAAGTACCTTCACCTATGAATCACTTTAGAGATAGATAAAAGTGTGGAATCAGTATAAATACATGTACTTAGTATGACATAATGCATAAAAGCATGAAAATAGACATTTATAAGAAATATATATCTTTTTGACTTAAATATCACATCATAAGCATAAAAACATCATTTAACACCTTAGAAATGCATGATAGACCACTTAGTAAATTTAGGACATTTTTAGAAAACCTACAGTGAACTATGTCACTTTACAATGACTGTTTCTTAATGTTGTAGTGAAGTTTCGCAACTTCACAAGGAACTCTTCCTAGCATGCAATTTTCTCACTACAAGCTATCCTAAGACTCACTTAAGTAAGACAAAGAGAGACCTCCCATACACTCTCTCTAGGCACACATAAATGATCCTTAAGACCACGTATAATAAGATACACACTTACAATACATCAAACACATGAACATGAGATCCTCCTACCAAACTTGATTCTAAGTCTCACTTGAGTGAGTCTTGAAAAGACCGCCTATACAATACCTTACACACACACTTAAGAGATCCTATAGACTACCTAAGATAGAATCCTTCTCCCATAGTACAATAACATATAGACATATGACATTCTCCTCCCAAAGTCTATCAAAAGACTTACTTAAGTAAATCAAGAAGATAACGTCCATGATTGACCTCTTCAAGATTGCCTAAATAATCCTTAAGACTACCTAAGGCTTAGGTGATTTCTACATAATCAACCATCTTCCCTAACTAGAGTCATTCTTAAGACTTATCGATGTAAAATATACGAAGTGACCATTCCTATGCCCCCTTCACACCATAACTAGACAACCCTTAACTACTCTACATAAGTATTATTCATTAAACATGCTTTTTTAACTTAAGTCATTACATTCATTAGTTCATTTAAGAAACATTAATCACATAAGGACATTCAATAAATGGTCTTGGACAAGATCTAGGGACTCTCACTAACATCTTCAAAGCCTACTGTGCAATGTCTAGATAGCATCCCATACCACACCCTAAACCTCATAGAACTTCTCGAATGCTAGTTGATATCCCATATGATGAGAATAGGCAATAACAGACATCGACTATGATAGCTAAACATGGAATCCAGAGTTCTAACCTACCCCGATGAGGGTGTTCTACTTGCCAGGGGTAGAACTAGGACACATCCCACGTTGGCACATGGTTAAGGAATATGAAGGGCTTTTTATGCACTCTAGTCTCATTCCTAAGTAGAGCTACATTGTACTCTAGTCTCCTTGTCAAGTAGAGCTACTTCCCATAACATAATAACTCGGTGCTAGCCTTTGTTCTCATAGAGTAATTGATATTAAAGGTTCATATAAAGGGGTTCCATATCTAGTTCATAACCCAATAACATTCACCCTACCAAAGAGGTCCACTAGGTCTACCTTACAATGGCGACATAGATAGCTCATCATGACATTACTAAGGATAATATGATGTCGTTCCATCTAATCAATCCTAATTCTATCATCCTTTACATGAAGGATACCATTACAAATCTCGACTTCTTCATAACTTTACCACTAGGTTTAAGGTTCCACGTACATGACCTTCGTAACATCATTTAAGGTCTCACATATCATTCATTCATACATGGTAATGGTGAACTAAGCTTATCTAGTAAAGACATCTCATATTCACATATAATTCATACATTTATCAAGAAAGGGACACAAGTCTACTAAAACAAGATACAACATACTTTACTTTTATTACATATAGCATATCATTCTTTGAAGCACTTAGGAATGACCTTATCATTTTTATGTAATCCTATACATTAATATCTCATCATCAATATATCCATCATAAAATCATATAGTCAATTAGGAGGAATCATGCATCAACTCTAAGACTACACACATTAGACATAGTCATTGTCTAACATGATCACCTAACAACTTCAATAGAAGAACACATACTTTCACTTAATCACATGTATATATATATGCTCATACTTCACATAAATCAACTACACAAATCATAATACTTCAAGTAGTGCCTATAAGGCCATGATCATCATAATACATAAAGTAACGCTAACAAGGCCACATCAATTGCAAGTAAGGCACATAGCACCGCCACCATAAGTGGATCATACCAATCACAAAATTGAGTCTAATTAACATAAAAATAAAGAGAATTAGGGAAGCGTACCACCACTCCATTCTCTCCACATTAATCCATGTCTAAATCATCCAATTCAATACCATAAGGCCCTTACCCATGGCAATAACAAATAATTCAATACATAAAATATAATATTCAATGAAACTAGGTCAATTGAACATACATTTATCATTCTAAGACAACCTAGATATCAATTCAATACAGTTTTTAAATCATTCAATAGGTCATAGAAAACTACACTAGAATTCATAAGCATTAAGTCAATATCACTTAACCCATAAAGTAGTCAAAAACTAGGGTTCATAAATTAAATGGTTTCATAGGTTAATTGAGTTAAAATAATCAAATTAACAAAATGTCAATCAATATTCAATGGTTTAAAACCATTAATGCAACAACCCGTGGATAGATCATAAAATTGAACAATTCATCTCTGAAAACTTTAGAAAATTTTAGAAGTTGGACTCCTTGATGAATAGAGTTTCAAGGATCAAAAATCATACCATATTGATGCTAATACACAAATTTGATGAAGAATCACCACTCTAATATCCAATCAAAGCTCATCCTTGTGTTTTGGCACCAATGGTGTTCTAAGAATTTCTAAGGAATTTTGGATTTTGATTTTGAAGAATAAATTCTTCTAAGTGTTAAAGGATTATAAATTTGTTTAAAATACCCAAAATACCATTTAGGAACCGCCCAAATTCATATTTTGAAGTGGGGTGAATTTACCAATTCACCCCTAAATAATGCAGTGAAGTGCGCACAGGAGACAACCTCACAGACGGATGGTCACCAACGAACCGTCTCCCAACCAATGGACCATTCTGTTTGTCCGTGGTTTGAAAAAAAGGCTGAAAATTGGCTTGGACTTCTCCCACGCCTATGTCCTCAGCCACGACACCCCTCGAAGTGGCGTCGACTGGCCAACGAGTCGTCTACTGCCTCCGTCGTTTGGGACTGTTTTGGGTAGTCTTGGCTCAAAGAAAGGGTCCTTTTTCAAGGACCCTTGGATGTTCCTGAGGGATGTTGCCTGGAAGTTTCTAAGACAAATACATTGGTATAGGAGTTTAGGACCTCTCACATAAATTTCATCAAAAATGAACACCTAAAACTCGACAAAACATGCTATGACACACAAGGTCGTTTCAAGGCAAACCTTTCGAACGTCATGGACGTTTGACCTTCAAACTTCATGAAAATTTACACATTAACTATAAATTAGTAACTCATACTATGACCTCATAAGCTCATGAAACACGCATTTAGGTACATAACCATACATGAGGAACATAGGTGACTTAGTCGTCGAACGTCTTATTCGTCCCTTAACGTTTAACTTCCAAATCACCTAAAACTCTAGACACTGCCTCAATACCATATAATAGAACAATTTAGGACCTTATACCCTCATGAAAACCATGTTAGTCTCTAGCTTCACCTAATTCATTTTTGAGGTATTACACCTTATGAGTTGGATTCTATCCACGACCTCATAAACTACTTTGAGACCTATTAGAGAAAACTCACATACCGTGAACAACCCAATCGGAGATCTAAAATCTTCTCCCATAAACCCTTAAATGAGGCCATGTCAATACTCGAGAGATAAATATATTGTAGGAAAATTGAATCAATGGTAGATGGCCATCCCAGTTGCCCTTGAAGTTAATGACACATGCTCTCAACATATCTTCTACGTTTTGGGTGGTTTGTTCCGCCAAATCGTCAATTTGTGGGTGAAAAACGGTACTAAGCTTCACATTAGTACCAATTCCACTTTGGAATGCCTTCCAAAAGTGAGAAGTAAATTGAGTATCCCTATCCGAGATGATAGACAAGGGGACCCCATTGAATCTCACAATCTCTTTAAGGTACAATTATGCATATTATTCAGCTGAATAAGTATCCTTGAACAGAATAAAATGGGCCGTCTTGGTCATCCTATCAATAATGACCCAAATCAAATAATGTTTCCTTCGAGTACGAGTCAATCCCACAAGAAAGTCCATATTAATATATTCCCACTTCCAAGTGGGAATTTTATGCCTTGAGTCAAGCCTCCCGGCCCTCGATGTTCGTCCTTGACTTGTTGCAATTTTTACATTTGCCACAAACTCCGCTATGTCCTATTTCAAATCATTCCACCAATAGATCTCTCACAAGTCTCATTTGATCTTGGTGGCACGTGGATGTATGGAATATCGCAAACTAGGAGCCTCTTCAAAAAGTTTCCTTTGTAAGTCATCCACATCCGGCTCACACAACATACCTTGATATCTAAGTACCCATCTCCACCTTGGGAGAAATCTTCAATGAATTTACCAAGTACAGAGTATTTCAACTCCATCAATATAGGATCAAGGTGTTTCATGGATTTTACATCTACCACTAAGGAAGAGCCAAAGCTAGGTTGAATTGTTACACAACCCTTATGAGAATCTACTAGACGAACTCCCGAGTGGGCCAACCTATGCACATCCCGAACTAATTCTTTTTCTAACCTTTAACATGAGCTACACTACCCATGGACCTACAACTCAACGTATCCGCGACAACATTGGCTTTGACGGAATGGTAAAGAACACTCATGTCGTAATCTTTCAAAAGTTCTAACCACCTTTGTTGTCAGAGGTTTAACTCTTTTTGGTTGAACACATATTGGACAATTTTCTTATAAATAAACACATCTACATGTACTCCACATAGATAGTGTCTCTATATTTTTAAAGCAAATACCACAACTGCTAGTTCAAGATCATGAGTGGGATAGTTCTTCTTAGGAACCTTGTGTTTCCTAGAGGAATATGCTATCACCTTACCATGTTGCATGAGGATACATCCCGAATCTACTCGAGAAGTGTAACAAAAAAACACAAAGCCTTCGGTACCCTCCAGTAAGGTCAACACCGAAGTGGAAGTGAGTTTATCTTTCAATAATTAGAATCCTTTCCACATGATTCCAACCACTCGAACTTGGATTTTTTTTTTGGGTTAAGGCCATTAATGGCGATGACATAGATGAAAATCCTTGAATGAACATCTTATTGTACCAGGCCAAACCCAAAAAACTTTGGATGTTGGTAGGACTCAAAGTTCTAGGCCAACTTTTTACCGCATCTCTCTTTCTCAGATTGACCTCTACCTCTTCACTAGGGACAACGTGTCTAAGAAAAGCAACCGATATCAATAAAAATTCACATTTATTAAATATAGAAAAAAGTTAGTTATCATTGAGTACTTGCAACACTATCCTTAAATAGTTCATATGATAATTCTTGCTCGCAGAGTATATCAAGATGTCGTTTGTGAAGATAATCACAAACAAATTAAGACCTATTAAGAAGGTCCATGAAAGCCGCCGAGACATTTGTAAGACAAAAGAACATAACAACGAATTAAATATGACCATAACTAGTTTGGAATTCCATATTCAGAATATCATGACCCGTCACTCAAAGTTGGTGATAACCCGACCCCAAGTCAATTTTTGAAAAGTAACTCGCTCCTTGGGGTTTTTCAAACAAATCATCGATCCTAGGGAATGGATACTTATTCTTTATAGTGGCCTTGTTCAATTGTCGGTAGATAATACACATTTGAAGAGACCCATATTTCTTTTACACAAATAACACCGGGGCACCTCATGGAGATATGCTTGGTTGAGTAAAATCTTTATCAAGCAAATCCTTAAGGTGAGATTTTAATTATTTCAACTCGTTCGGGGCCATTCCATACGTTGAGATTGAGATAGTTGTATCCGATGATAAATCAATGTCAAAATATATTTCCCATTCAGGAGGAATTCCGGGAAAGTCATTAGGAAAGAATTTCGGAACATCCTTCACTACGGGGATCGACTTTAATGAAGGAGTCTCGAACTCAAGATCCTTAACTCTAACAACATTATAGAGACATCTCTTAGAAATAAACTTACAAGCTTTAAGACATGAAATGATTCAACTTTTTGGAGCTAAGTTTCCCACCTTCAATTCTAAAAGGGGTTCATTAGTAATATGAACTTTACTACCCGATTTCTACAATCGATGGAAGAAAACAGGGATGTAGCCAATCAATCCCTAAAATGATTCAAAGTCCACAAATTACTCTTTTAGCAACCACGGAATCACCCACCGGGGTAGAAACACAAAAAGGGTTTATCTATGACATCACGAGCATATCGAATCTCATAGCTATTGATGGAGTTGCAAAAGACAAGGTTGTACCGGGATCCAACAATGTATAAACATTAACTGAAAATACTTGTAACATACCGGTAATAATATTCGGAGAGCTGTCTTGATCACCTCGATTTTGTAGAGCATAGAAGCAATTTTTCTTGGGAGCATATGAGTTTGGAGAATTAGTGGGATCTTGGGTACCTTCTATCCCTTTGTCTGCACGGATTGGACAATCCTTCAATTGGTGGCCACTTTTGCCACATCCATAGAAAATTCCCATATCGGCAAGACACTTACCTTCATGCTTTGTACCACACTTAGCACAACTAGTTCTTTTAACAAAAGGACCACTCTTATTGCCTCCTTGAGGCTTAGGGGTAGTCCTCCTCCCTTGATTTGGCTTTGGAGAATTGGAGGGACTTGGTTAGAAGTTCTTTTTGAACCTTGTTTTGTCTTGTAATTTAAACCTAGCCTTGGAGAAATTACCATCATCAGACCTTGACCTTTTCAACGCGCTACCAACTAGCTTAAGCTTTTGTTCCTCAATTTGTTCGGCATGGACCATAAGATGAGAAATATCCATGCTTTGAATTAGCATAGCCGACCTGCATTCATTCAACACAATATCAAATACCCCCATAAAAAATTTATTCATGTTTGTCCTTGAGTTAGCCACCATACTAGGAGCATGTTTGGATAGTTGAGTGAACTTGAGGCTATACTCCTTCATAGTCATATCCTCTTGACAAAGATTGATGAATTCTTACATTTTTCTCTCCCTTAGTTCCAAGGGAAAAAACCTATCAAGGAAAGCCATTTTAAATATCGACGAAGTAATCGGACCTTCTCTAACCGACCTCTCCTCCTTCCACTGTTAATACCAAACCTGAGCCACATCTTTGACTTGATAGGCAGCTAGCCCGCCTTTTCTTGGGAAGGCACACCCATAGCATCTAATACTTTGAAAACTTCATCAACGAACCCTTGCGGGTCCTCCTCCACTTTGGAGCAAAAGAAAATAGGGGGATTCATCCTTGTGAAATCCCTTATCCTTGAAGCAGTCGTGCTAGCATTGGGTTTCACTTTCACCCTAGTATCCCAAGCATCTTGAGTGGACAATACTTGGGTCATACTATGGATGTCAGCCCTTATCTCAACATTGGACATAACATCCCCTTAAATAGGGACTTGAGGGTTTTGAGGAGCTTGAGGCAAAACCGCCTCATTCACATTCTGTTCGTCGGCCCTCCTAGAATTTGTCCTTCTTGTATTCATGGTCTATAAGCACAATAAAAATAATAAGAATAAAATGACTAAATAGAGTTATGACTTCAAGCGCGAACATATATTGATGAAAAAGTAAAGATTCCTAATCATCTCATAGCCTCCTACTTATAAATGTGGCGCGCATCACATTTATGAATAATTTTCTACTAGACGTGGTGTGTGTGATATTAACCCTAATATTATCCCGATAACCTTATGCTATGATACCATGTTTTAAAGATAGGACACTACCCCTTAGGCGTTACCAGCGTACTCAACCTCAATGAGGTCTCATACAAGCCCTTAGCATAATCATCAATGCATAATGCACTCGAATAATGCGGAATTTAAAACTTTTTATAATACAGGTTCAAACTTCATCTTCATAACACAAAATAGTAGGATGTAATACCATCATCGCACATACACTATCTACTAATACGAATACAACATAATGTTTTCAAATAGGGTCCTTAGACCTTTAGACACTATAGTCTTATAGAACAAAGGTACATTGAAAAACTACTAAGTCTATTAAATCAATAGAGAAATTATAAAGTGGAATCAAATGCATTAGTCCTCGATTCATTGAGGACCTACCACAAGTCTTGGAAGTAAGAAGTCCAAGCTTTCTTCAAGGATATAGAAGACAACCAATTAGCCGGAACCTATACTCATAATAGAAGAGGTGAAAAGGGATAGTACAATTAATGCACTAAGTAGGGAGAAATGCATAAAAACCTTTAAAACATGAAAAAGGGACATTTATATGAAATTATGCATTTATGAGGTTTTTGAAAGCTATTTACATCATCCACACAACATATAAGGCAAAACCCCCAACAATATTTAACTACAATGAAGATATACCTTTAGTACTTCCTAAGGTCCTCATGTGCAAGGTAGAGTTAGCATCCATAATACCAACCCTGCCAAGCATCCCTTAGAAACCACCTTGGCCACACATATTACTTTTACATTCAATCACATTCCATAATCATAAGTGAAGCAAATGTATCATGAACAACATTTTAATTATAAGGATATGTTCATCCCAATCACTATCCATTCAACATACATGTTCTCATATTTATTTCATAATTAAAAAGAACCTCCCACAACACACTTCTAAGCCTACTAGTGCAATGTACAAGTGAAGTCCAATACCCCAACTTCTACTTAGTAAACTTATTAGAACATCGTAGACTGGTTCATACTTCATTCGTTGCTTCATTATTTAGAGAAGATCAACCATAACGTACAAAGACCATGAAAGCTTACATGGAATCGATGTCATAAAGCCCCACACCGATAAAATATGTTCTACTTGCCAAAGTAGAACCTACATACTCGCTACTATGTGGATCCACTACCTAATTCCTACAAGGTAACGTAGTTAACGGATAGGTAGATTAGTCCTAGGGACTCTGGCTATTTCATTTAACCGAGGGGTCCCTACCACATGAGTATCTCTAGGATGACCCAACCTCTTGCATTAACGGGAGCATCTTATCCTTATTAGCTATATCCTATCGGTGCTCGGTACACTTTCCCAACTTAATACTATTAGTCGTTTTAATAGTATCTACAAGTGTGAAGAAGCTTTCCCTCTTCATTCAATATAATTCAATATAAATTTAACGACCCAAAAGTACCCCCTAGAAGAAGGGGGCACCCTTAAGTCGGAACAATTGCATACTTGGCCTTTCATAGGTCTCGTACAAGCCTTAGCTATCATTCGTTACATAAGTCATGAAAAGTAGTGTGGAATTAAAACTTTTCAGGAATAAATTAATAAAGAAACCATTTTTAAAAGCTAAAAATTGATCTCGTCTTCAAAAGCCAACTTAAAGACACGCCATAATATCTTAGGCACATGGCCCTTTACATTTGAAAGAAATACATAATAACTCTTAATAACAAAATCTAAGAAACATAGATCATGTCCTCGAATATATGAGGACATACCAAGTCTTGAGAGAGTAGATTTCTCAAGCTTTGCCTTCTAGGCTTCTACTTTCTTCCAAACATATACTTATTAAGTATAGAAAATGGGGTTAGTACAAACAATTTACTAAGTATGACATATGCAAAAATATGCAAAAAGGTACATTTTAGTATAAATAAACTTTCATGCCAAATAAGTGAAACTTTCATGAATATAGAAGTGAAACAAGATAGGAATCATCATTTAACACTTAGAGAAGGATTTCCACAATTTTAGCAAAAGGAACCATTTTATAGTAAAGTACAAAAATGTTACAGTGAACCCTTAGCATAAAAGTTTATTCATTTTAATCCCAAAATAGTGAAATCCCAAAATCAAGCCAATAGGAAGTGAAATCATTTCCGTAGGAGTTTCCCTAGCTAAAGTTATCCTAAGACTCACCAAGGTAAGACATGAAGGAAACACCCACACACCTCCTTCAATACACACCAAGGTGATACCCAAGACTACCCATTTTAGGCTTACTCGGCTCGGGAGAACAAGTCCCCACTCAATGACAAGACATTAGAAGAACGCTCAAATAAGACACTCCAAGACTTCCCTTTCAGAATGCCTACTTAGTGCAATGAGTAGATGGCGTCCCATTCCACCACCTACCCTGAGTAGTACACTTTTTTAGAAGACTTAGCTGATTCAATTCATAAATGACACACCAAGACTTCCCTTTTGGAATTCCTACTTAGTGCAACGAGTAAATAACGTCCCATTCTACCACCTACCCTAAGTAGTACATTCTTTTAGAAGACTTAGTACTTGCACATTATATAAAGCACACCAAGACTCCCCTTTCGAAATGTCTACTTAGTGCAATGAGTCGATAGTGTCCCATACCACCACCTACCCCTTTAGTACGTTCTTTTAGGAGACCTAGTTCATTTATTCCTTTGTAAGCGTTAGCTTAATCGACATAGACCATGAGAGCTAGACATGGAATCCCGATACTACCCTTATCGGATGAGGGAACCCCACTTGCCTAAGGTAGGGAAATTCTCTAAGCTTTTACTTGGAAAACGCTTTTTGAAATCTTTTAGAAAGGACTCATTGAATGGAAGAGAATTCAAAGATGACTAACATACCACAAATGGGAGAAACCCCACCGATTATTGATGAAGAAACCTACACCAACAGCCCTCCTAGTTCCTTCTTGAGTCTTAGCTTCTATGGAGCTTTAAGACAGAGTTTTTCTTGAGAGAAGGTTTTGGGTTTTAGGAAATTAAGTCTAAAATTAGGTCTTAGGGTTTTAAACATATTAATATACCTAAAAGACCTTAAAATAAACGTCCATGATTCATAAAAGACTTGGGGTGAGTTTACCAAACACCCCAAGTCTTGGAAGAAAAATGCAGCTTTTGCCAGTACCATCGACGCCCCTTCACAGATGGGACATTTGTCAATCAATGCTGCGTTGGTCGGTGTCCTTAAATTGGGACTTAACCACCATCATGTGCAGGCTTTGCTAGCCTTCCAGGCCAGTCGATGCCCAAGGTTGAAGGACCGTTTATTGGCTAACGGACCATTCCTTGTGGCCGTCATTGGTGACTGTTTGGCAGCATCCTGCCAAAAAGATGGGGTCCTCTTCTAGGGCCCCTTGTGGGTCCTAGGTGGGGTCGTACCCGGACGTTAAACCCCTAAACATCTTCGTATATATCTTAGGAACATCCCACATCAATTTCGTTTAAAACAAACACATAAAACTCACTAAAACACATGAAAACACACAAGCATTAACTAAGGCATATCTTCCGAACGTCACGGACGTTCGACCTCCAAAAGTCACCTAACTTCACACACTGCCTAAGAAAATCATTGTAACTCATTTTAACACAAAATTAACTCAAGAAACATTCATGAATCTCTAGTTCGCCTTATTTCATTATATGATGATGAAGTAAATCTCTTAGATTCATTCGGTGAACATACACTTTCATCCTAGAATCAACATACACATGTGAGTAGCAATTTCACAACATCAATCATAGTGTTTTCATGAGAACTATACATTCAATAAACATAAGAGGCTAAATTTATTATATATAATTCATTCCACAAAATAGGTAAGGTTCAAGAGAGTGAAAACCATCTCACACTACCTTAGTTGAATCCTTTCATGAGAGATGTACCTTTCAAGTAATTTCAATTCCATATAAAACATTCTTCGACATATATAAAAACCCTAGAATTTACCCCTTTTCAAGGTCAAGAATCAAGTATCACAAATACCCCCATAGACATCACAATAGGCATGAAAAAAAGATTCCATGGCTAGAAAATCATCAATCACAACACACCATATTCATATCTACCCAGTTTATTCAACAATATTCATGAAATAAGGTCATAGGGTGGACATGGGTTCTTCAAAGACTCGCACAATATAAATCATGAATTAATCCAAATATATTCATGATATAAGGCACTGTAACAACCCTCAAAATGAAGTAGGACAAGATAGAGCTTAGCATGTGTTTTATGAGTTAACAATGTGTTAAAATAATGAAAAATAGCGTTAGAAGTCCATTTTTAAGATTTTGGAAGTGAAACATCAAAGGACGACCAAGTCATCTGAAGACTAGCATTGTGTGCACGCTACTGTAGACTTGTATGTTTGACTTGTTTATGTTTTGTTTAGAGGCTAAAAACAGTGGCGGTTACCCTAGTGTCTTAATAAATATTTTTGTGGTAAAAATGTCTGGGAAAGACTCCCCAAGGACAAACCAAAGGGTCCTTGAGGAGGAGCAAACCAGTTGACTCTAAAAGCCGTCAAAAAATAGTGTGCATCGATGAGCAAACTGACGAGCCGTTGTTTGAACGACGCTCCGTCATTGGTGGCTGTCGGTCCACACTTAGCCAAATTCACAAGGAGCTTCGAAAACCACTCACTGACCCAAACCACAGATGACTAGTATGGTCTGTGGTTTGGTCAGCGTTACGTCGATGGGGTCTCATCGATTGAGACCCCAACTAACTGCCTTATTTTAGTTAAATCAGGGGGTGGTTAGAGAATTAATTATTTACTTAATTAGGGTTTAAGGCCGGTTATAATTTATTAGTTAAGGACTATACAAGTACCTTAAATCAATTACCTAACCTATATCCTCTAAAATCCAAAAACCCACTTAGCTCTTACTTCTCTCTAGTTTCTCTCTCCCCAACTCAAACCTACATCGAAGGAACACTAGAGATTCAAGAAAAGAATGAATTTATGAAGAAATCCAACTCAAATTCGTGACAAATCATCCTTAAGGTATGTTTTCTCTCACTCTTGGGACTTTTTCCCCCAAGAGGCCCCACCAAAAAAGTATCTCAAAAATCCCCCAAGACTAGGGTTTTTATCTATACATGGGTTGTCACATCCAGGGAGCAACCCCTAGACGTAACCGGTGTCGTCATCCTCTTTGAGGACTAAGACTAGCCTCTTATCTTACATCATAACATTCATAGGTTAAAAATGCAGAAATTTTAAAAACTTTTAATTACTTCTACATTGAGGTTTACATAGATCTCTACGTACACATAATATTTATATCGAGTATACATAGACTCTTCGTATAGGAAGATTATTTAGTCTTATACTTTTATTTGACATATATATAATATAAGATAATCATAAATTAGTGTCTCATCTCATAACCATCTAACAGGAGTAGAAAAATTTGGGCCCAGCCCATACATCAATACAATAAGGCCTAATATAGGCAATACAATATTTCTTACTCAAATGAAAAGGAAAGAATATAAGAGTCTTAAAACTAACATATAATCATAAGATTGATAGTGACATTTCCCTAGGAAAGTGAGGATCTACCCATCTTGGATGATTGAGAATTCCAAGTCTTCTTCAAAGTCGTCTAAAAGTCATTTAACAACCTGAACCTAAAATGTTGGGGGAAAAGGAAGAAATGGGGTTAGTACACCACTTGTACTAAGTATGAGTAAATATGCACACATATCATGAAATCATGCTAAAAAGGGACATTTCATTAAAGTATGCAATTAACTTTGAAAACCTTTATGCATATACAAGAAGACCATACCAATAAATAAGGCATATTTATTAAGTCATAGGCATGTACATATCAATACCAACAAAGTTAAGTCAACATGCATATCATATAATTTAAATCATAGCCAAGCAACTCTATCATCAAGTTATAATAACCATAAGCATAAATAAGAGATCATTACAACTTAACCACAACAAGACTATTACTCATGACCCTCCTTAAGTCCACTTGTGCAATGACTAAGCAAACCCTTATAACCTTTTTTAAGCAAGTTATCTTAGCAAGAACCATAACCAATGTCCAACTTCACATAACATAATATTAAGAGTACATAATATCATACTTTAGCAAAAGAGACCAAGTACATGTTCATAAGAGTAATCAATATCACATAGTGTCATTAACATGTAAGATCATCATATACATATCATTTACATTTATAAGCATATACATACATAAGAAAATCCTCCTAAGAATTCCCCTAAGGCTAAATAGTGCAACGTATAGGTAGAGTTCCATACCCATATCTAGACTAAGCTAAACCCCTTAAGTCCTCTTAGTTAGAGTTCATTCCTTTAGTTCATTTTTTCTTTTTGGGAACATCTTGCTTTAACCGACATAGGCCACATGAGCTAATTGGGAATCCGGTGTCATGAAACCCTACATCGAAAGAAGGTGGACTACTTGCCAAGGTAGTACCGAAACATGAACATAGAAACTACATAGATCCACTAGCTAATATTCCTATGGGGGAAACATTGTTTAAGAACTGGGAGATATAGTTGGGACCCTCCTTATGGTACATGCCTTGGAGTCTCCAATCTCAACAGTACATTAGTGATCCGACCTTCCCTATGTGGGAAGAGACACTTCTCACTCTACCTCACTCAATGCTAAGCTAGAGGCCCTTTTGAAATGTCTTTAATACCTTTATTAATCATCATAGCTTAATGTAGGTCATAGGGTCTAACCCTTGTATAAACATCATTATCATCATAGCTCAATAAGAATTGCATGAGTATAGTCCTTTCATTATAATCCATATAACTGAGGTTGGCACATTAACATATTCACATCATGATAAGACACATTGGTAAGTTAACACTATCCTTATAACATTTATGTATTAGCCAAAATATCAAGAACCATAGCCAAGACAATTAAATTCAACATCATACTAACCCTATCAATCCTAATACAAGGCATACTTCAATACAACACCATCACTTAACCACAAGTAACCATAATTGAAGTAAAGAGTTGAGATCACAAGACTTACCAAGTCTTCTTTATAATCCATCATCAAGGTCTTACCATCAACCCTTAACTCAACCCAACAAGTGTGTAATATCATCACACAACAATAACCAACATGATAAAAAGGATAATTGAATCACTACAACACAATCCATCACTAGTTCATAGCTTAAGATAAGAGACTTAGGTCAAATTCATAATCTAGATTAATTACTCAAGAACTAGAATGATAGGATTATAATTCATCATAATCTATTCATAATTTATAAAACAACATCATCTAGTAGTAATTTAACCAATACCAATTCAATTGAACAAACATTACACAATTCATATTAAGATTATAACCAAGGATTAAGAGGAATAGGTCATCTTCTGCAAACTAGACCAATCCATCAACAAATAACATAATTGATTTAAAAAAAGCATGTTAATATATTCATAATATCCAAAATAAATCATAAACAAATCAATTAACAAGATCAATTGCGAGATTGGAAATGACCCACTTGAAAACTCAATGTTTGAAATCAATTTGATGGAACCCTTTGAGGAAAGAGGTCATTACGGTGAAAGGAATCCTATACATTATTTTTTTTATAAATATTGATGAAAAACTTTGGTTATTGAACCCTTAGAACCCACTTTGACCTAAACTTCTATGGAGTTCTTCAACTTGAGAGAGAAAGAAGAGAGAAGGAAGAGAGTTTGGGTTTGCGAATTATGAGAGCTTAGGTTAGTCTTATAATCTTAGGGGCTTTATATAGGTTTTTAAAAGACCTCCCCTTATCCCTATTTATCTTACTAACTACTAATTAACTATTCCAACCTAACTTAAAACGAGAATTCAAAACAGTGGTCTCATAGACGAGACCACATCAACGCCTTGTGTGTCAAGTCCTGTTTGTCTGTTGTTGAGTTCAGAGTCTCTGCAAAACAGGACCTTCAAGAATTTGGCTAAGTTTCCATCCATGGAGTCAATCGATTCCCCATTGATTGGACCACGAGCCGTCTGTGGTATCCGCTGGTGACACTGTCTATTGACAACTTTTAGTCACTTTTACAAGGGTCCTCCTCAAGGGCCCTTAATTGGTCCTTGGGGAGTCGTGTTGGGACATTTTCACTACGAATAACCTCTAATACGTGTGGACACCCTTACACAAATTTTCATCATTTTCTGACTCCTAAAAGCTAGTCAAATAGGCTAAGGCTCAGTAGAACCTCCTTGAACTAGTTTCCGACATCATGGACATTCTTTGAGGTTTTCATTTCTAAACCTCCTAAATGAATTATATACATTGAAATTGACCTTAAAACAATGTTTAAACCTTTCGACACTTATGTTAGGATCTAGAACACGTCTAGATTTTTGAAGTGTTACATTATCCCCCCCCCCTTAGGAACATTCATCCCCGAATGACACTAAAATCCTTTGGAATGAAGGAATAGACTCAAGACTAGCAGCCCAACCAATTAAAAATACATAAAAATATGAGTTACAACATCCACCATGACATTTACACATCACAATTCAAAACTTCAATTACCACACATAAGACTCAAAATCACATTTTGAGGAATTTCCTTCTCAAACCAACAACATGAGCTCAACATACCTTACATGAGTCAATTATGCCAAATTTCAGCTTACCATCATGCTACATATCATTTCATAAAGACTCAGCATATCAAAATGCATGACATAACTCAAACAAGTCAAAGAGCAAAATTCACAATTTTCAAGTTAAATAGGCATATTTCACTGTAACTTCACTGTAATGACACCAAAATAGCTTATTTTGTAAAACTTCATAAAAATCATACCAACTTCAATTTTTAGTTATTATTGTCATTATTAATAGGAATAACTAACCTTAGTTATCAAATAGATGAGGGTAACGGACTTCATGTCGGCCTCGGCCTCCCATGTCGCACCCTCAACTAGGTAATTCTTCCATAACACCTTTACGGAAGCCACCTCCTTGTTCCTTAACATCTTCACTTGCCTATCAAGGATTTGAACCGAAACCTCCGCTTAAGAGAGGTTATCGTTCACACTAAAACCCTCAATAGGAAAAATTGACTCAGGATCACTGATACACTTCTTAAGCATGGAAACATGGAAAACTGGATGAAATGATGCCAATTCACTAGGGAGTTTCAACTCATAAGAAACCTTACCAACCCTTTGCAAGATTTCATAGGGACCAACATAACGAGGACTTAACTTCCCTTTCTTACCAAATCTAACCACCCCTTTCAACGCCGAAGTTTTAAAGTACACCTTATTACCATCTTCAAAGTCTAAATCTCATCTCCTATGATCGACATAAAACTTTTGCTGACTATAGGCTGTTTGCAACCGGTTACTTAGGATATGAACCTTCTCCAAAGTATTATAAATCAAATCGGAACCCAAAAGTGAAGACTCACCCACTTAAAACCATCCAATTAGAAATCTACATCTCCTACCATACAAGCTTTCATAAGGAGCCATGGATATGGATGAATGGAAACTACTATTATAAGCAAACTCCACCAAAGTCAAATGCTCATTCCAATTTCCTTATAAATCAATGATACAATCTCGAAGCAAATCCTCAAGTGTTTGGAAAGTACGCTCCGCTTGAACACCCGTTTTAGGATGAAAATGGTTCTTAACTTAACCTTGGTACACAACCCTTGATGGAATGACCTCCAAAACCTAGATGTGAATTGTGCACCCCTATCCGATATTATGGATAAAAAATTACCAGGGAAACACACAATATCATCTATGAAGATCCTTGCATAATCCTCCATCGAATAAGTAGACTTGACGGGAATAAAGTGAGAGGATTTGGTCAACCTATCCATAATTGTAAGACCCCCAACATGAGTTACGTTGTCTAGATCCTAACATGTTCGTCTTAAGATTATAAGGTCCTAAAATGACTTATAATATCATTTAGAGGCAGTATGTAAAGTTTGAGGTGATTTGGAAGTCTAACGTCAATGGACGACCAAGACGTTCAACGACTAGTCACCTATGTGTCTCATGTGCCTATACGTGTTTATATATTGTATGTCATGAGATTATGAAGTCCTAAAATGAGTTATAATGATGTTTATAGAATTTATATGATGTTTCGTGAAGTTTGGAGGTCACACGTCCAAGAATGTCTAAGATGTTTGAAAGATAGCCCTTAAGACGCTCAATGTGTGTTTCGATGGGGCCTAGCCTGTTTGGACGTGTTACGTGTATTTGTTTCGTTTGAAACTCATTTTGGAGGTCTAAAAATTTATAAGTTTTATATTTACATTGGGAACGTACGGGTATGACTTCTAAAGGGCCCCACAAAAAAGACCCAAGGCTGTCAATCGACGAGCCAAATGACGCCCATTTGGTTGACCAACGGACTGTTGGTTAGGTCTCATCGATGGAAACTTACCCTGGGAAAGTATCAAACCAAAAAACAGGCCAAGGTCCAATGGACGGAGGCCAAAGGATGGCCAGCCGATTGACCAACGGCCAGTCGATGGAGGTCCGTCGATGGTGGCCTGCAGTTGTTGCCTGCGTACTATTTTATTTAAGCGGTGAATGGGAAATTCACCCCACGTCATAACATGATTCTACTTGACTTATTGAACTATATTTGGGTGTGTATAAGTAATCTAAAACGTGACCAACCCATTCCCAATCCCATTCACTCAAAAGGAACTTTCCCTCCAAAACCAATTCTCTATAGAAACCTCCATTGTTGTTGAAGACCAAGAACAGCTTGTAGATTGGATTATCATGGGTTATTCACCAATTTTTAGAGTTTTTCATGTCGATAAATGTATGGTGATCCTTCATCTCTAGTTATCCTTCCATCTGGAGAGTTAATCTCAAAGTTTTCAAAGAGAAAATATGATCAAAGCTCTTCTTCTTCAATCTATCCATGGGTTCTTTCTAAAAACGTTTTAAATGGTTAAATAATTATGAATTTATGTTAATGTGTTGGTTTGTACGTAATTTTAATCCAATTTCATGATGAACCCATGTTCCCTCCCTAAATCGATTTAGTTCTTGTATGGGGTTTGTGATCTTGTCTTGTTATAGATTGAATTGTGATTCTATTATGTTGAAGTGGTTATAACTGCTTTTATTTACGTGAATTGATGATGAATAATCCATGTGTATCAATGTATGAAGGTTTGGACATGCCTAGCCTAGTCAATAACGAGATCACTGTAACCTTGCCTCTATAAAGCATGAATGTGGAATTCGATTGTGTAGGGGTGATTGTATCTACTGTATTACTTGGATATTATTGATGAATTGTAAATATGTGATTCACATGGATCAATGTCGATTAGATTATGATTCTTCTATTTTCCATAGATGTCTAAAATAACATGTTCACTGTGATCTAGAGGTTATAGCAAATTGTAGTAGGATTTCATGTAGATTATATTGTCCTTAACTAATGCCTTATATTGATGATATTAATGAGTTGTGGGTATGAATTCTTGATGATCAAAGAAAATGAGTCTTGGCATTAATTGATCTAGGTTCTTCTAGCCTACAATTTGAATGTTGTAATGAACATTATGTGATCTTAATTCTAGGGTAGATGAAGCATGATTTAGTCTTGATCATTATGTATTTAGATACTTCCCTAGGTTGGTTTATTCATATAATATGAACGCTAATCATGGTAATTACAGTAAAGAATGTTTGCAAGTGATTTATAACTCACTACCTTCTAGTATACGTGTGATGTGTTGTATTATGTTATAGTATGATTTTGTAGCGACTTGTACATAGTTTCTTCTATGCTTAAAGTACATTTAGCTACTACCATATGTGTGAATTTTTGATAAAAAAGGTGTATTGATAAATGAGGATCAAAGGGTGAGAAATTGGTAAGAATGCTTATATCCTCTACTTTTCTATATTTATGTAGTTGATGAAGCCTTGTATCACATTTCATGGTATGGTCCACTTATGGTGGCGGTGTTCACTTTATTGTCATTATATATGTGTTGACCATGGCCTTGAAGGCAAAACGATGATTATATGAAGGAGTGGTTATGATGATCACCTTATGTGTAACTTGTGCCTAGTCTTCTTCTCTTGTTGTGAATCTAGGTAATGTTACTATTGTTATGAGAATGTAAATTGATATGTTAAGGTTATATGTACTTGCTGCCTATGAAGAGGTCTTATAACGCTATATGTGATGTAAAGCTAAGATAGGTACATAATGACTAAAGCTTACTGTAAGAATGTTGTAAGTATTAAATAACTGAGTATTATGCTATGCTAAACATTCTATGATATTGTGTGATGTATCATTCACTAGGATGACTTGATAGATGTACTTACATAGGCAAGGTAATGGGACTTTGACTATGTATTGCACATGTGCACCTTGATAGGATAGTTCCTAGGTTGGTCTTCTAAGGACATGCATAGGATTGTATGAACATGTTATGAATATGACTTAAATTATATGATGTTACGTATATGGTATGATGAAGTATGAATGTGCATAGTGTCTTGGTGTGTTGATATGAAAGGATTGCTCATATAGCTACACATATAGATGCACGCATTGATATATGAACATGTGTGACATTATGTGTTATGTGAAAGGTTTGCTCACATATGTGTATACACACACACACATGAATGATGATCTTGTCAATAGAGGAGCCTTGAAAGGTGTGCTTGATATGCTCAAATTTACTTCTTGAAAAGAAGTAAGAGCGGTCGCATCAAGTAAAGAACCCAACTAGTGAGGTTGGGATCGTTCTAACGAGGAAAATGGTTCTGACTTAACTTTATTTTGTTATTACTTCTATACATATTTGTATACACACACACACACATGAATGATGATCTTGTCAATAGAGGAGCCCTGAAAGGTGTGCTTGATATGCTCAAATTTACTTCTCGAAAAGAAGTAAAAGCGGTCACATCAAGTAAAGAACCCAACTAGTGAGGTTGGGATCGTTCCAACGAGGAAAATGGTTCAGACTTAACTTTATTGTGTTATTACTTCTGTTTAGTCAATTATTTCTCGAAAACAAATAACTGAAGGGGGTTTTGATTAATAAAAGCAATTAGCTAAATTAAAGTAAACAAGTGACAGGTTAAAGTATTGGAGTTTAATCAAGTAATGAGAGTAACTAGGGTGTAAGTGTTCCCCACAGGCTCCTAACTCGCTAATTCTAGCTATAACAATCCTTTCCTAGTATCTTGCATGCAAAGTGATAAGTTAGGTATCTCTAAGTCCTTGGTCCGGCATCTAGAGAATTTCACTCCGCACCTTGGTCCGACTACGTGTGTTGCTTTTTTAACCTTATCTTTACCTCTTATTAAGCATCATATTCGATGTTTGACTAAGTTGTTACCTTGTACTAACCGACACTAGCCTATTAGATAGTATACACTAAATATATGTTGATAATTCTTTTCCTATTATCTATCTCCTTGGTCCGGCAAGTAGCAATAAGGCAAGTTCTAACGTTGACAATCTGTTAAAAAGACTTCTAAGCGAAAGAATTATCACTACATGCAAGACACTATTCTGGAATTATTATTTTAGCTAGATTTTACCTTGTTATTTACCCATGGTTACCACAACCCTAGTTATGGAGTTTAGTTACCCATGCTAATAATCACACAATTCATATTGATAATATAAGAATTTATGCACTTACTTTGATGAGAATGAAGAAAATCCAGAAATTCACTTGAATAATTCACAAAAACACCAACAATTGATTCCGGAAAAGTATGATCAAATACGGAAATCAAGATTTCAATACTTAAACAAGAGAACTAAAAAATATCCAAAAGACTAACCCCAAAAACAAGGTTTTCGAACTATTTTTAATAAAGTAAAACCTAATAAAATAAGGACTCTATTTAAGGCAAATCTGTCCAAAACGCGTCTGAATCGACGATCCCTGCGACGACTGTAATGGACACAACGGATCGTTGTGGGCTCCATCATTCCATATTTTGCATAATTTTCTGCTGCTTTCTACATCAACTCTCTGTTACCATCGATGGATAGATGACGGACTGTTGTAAGCACGACGGTCCGTCGAGGGGTTCCATTCCACAATACTTAGAAACTTCTTCAAATTGGGTACTGTAACTACTCTCTGACAACCACGACGAATATGCAAGACGAACTGTCATGGCTATGACGGTCCGTAATGAGCTTCCATAGTCCCACACTTTGTTAGACTTCCCCAATTTCCTTCAACAACCATTTTCTTCTCACTCTGAAGAAAATGCTATTGAAGGAAGATCGAGGAATTTTGACCAAGTGTGGGGCTATGGAAAATATCGACGGACTGTCATCTCCACGATGAACCGACATCTCCCCGACGAACCGTCCTGCACATCCGTCATTGCTAACAGAAAGTAGCACCAGTACCCGTCTTGAAAAGATTCTAAGTGTGGAGAAAAAGAAGCCATCGACGGACCGTCGTGCACTCAACGGACCATTATCATGGTCTGTCGATGGTAACAGTTAGTTGGAGAAGAAAGCAGCTGAAAAAGATTCTAAGTGTTGAACCGTGGGAGGACTCGATGGTCCGTCGTGGCCTCGACGGTCCGTCGGTGCGGTCGTCGACTTAGACACATTTTTGGGCAGATTTTCCTTAAATAGATTTCCTTTTTATGTTAGGACTTTTTTATTAAAAATACTTGTAAAAACATTGTTTTGGGGTTAGACTCTTTGGTATTTTAAGTTTTATTATTCTAGTTGTGAACTTGAGATTTGGGAAATATTCTACTTTTCGGAATCATTTGTTGCAAGACTTTGATTTATTCAACTAATTTTCTAGATTTTCTTCAATTTCATCAAAGTAAGTACATGAATTCTTGTCTAATAAATATGAATTGTGTGATTGTTAACATGGGTAACTAAATCCATAACTAAGGTTGTGGAAACCATGGGTAAATAATAAGGTAAAAAATAACTAAAATAACAATTGTAGAATAGTCTCTTGCATGTATTGATAATTCTTTCATTTAGAAGTCTTTTATTGATAATTCTTTCATTTAGAAGTCTTTTTAACTAGTGCACGCATAGAATTCGCGTCGTTGCTACTTTCCAGACCAAGGAGGTAGATAATAAGAAAAGAATTATCAACGTAGATTTAGTATACACTATCTAATAGGCTAGTGTCGATTGGTGCAAAGTAACAACTAAGCCATACATCGGTTATGATGCTTAATATGAGGTAAAGGTAAGGTTTAGTAAAGCAGACACACATAGCCGGACAAAGGTACGGAGTTAAATTCCCTAGTTGATGGACCAAGGAATTAGGGATACATAACTTTCCACTTTGCATGCAAGATACTAGGAAAGGATTGTTATAGCTAGAATTACCGCGTTATGAACCTGTGGGGAACTCTTATGCTCTAGTTAGTCTCATCACTTGATAAATATAAAATATTCATACTTTCTACTTGTTTACTTAGAAGTATTTAATTCCTTTTTTTATTTAAAACCCCCCTTTTATTACCTGTTTTCCAAAAGGACTTGATTAAATAGAAGTAATTGTAGGTTAAAGTTAAGTCTAAATCATTTTCCTTGTGGGATCGACCCCAACCTCATGGTTGGGTTCAATACTTGATACGACCACTTATACTTCTTTTCAAGAAGTAAATTTGAGCGTATCAAAGACTTACTCATAATTCATCCTGAACGGGAAATAGATTACGGTATTGACTTATTACCGGATACAAAACCTATCTCAATATATCCTTACCAAATGGCCTCGGTTGGGTTGAAGGAATTAAAGGCTCAACTTAAGGATTTACTAGATAAGGTTTTATTGAACAAAGTATATTTCTGTGGGGTGCTCCAGTGCTATTTGTGAAAAATAAAGATGGGTCTCTCTAATGTATATAGACTACCGTCAATTGAACAAGGTCACTATAAAGAATAAGTATCCACTCCCTAGGATTGATTATTTTTTTGATAAATTTAAAGGAGAGGATTTTAAAAAATTTATTTGAGGTCAGGTTATCACCAACTTAGGGTGAGGGGATTCAATATTCCAATGACGACTTTCTGCACTAGATTGGACATATTAAATTTTTAGTGATGTCTTTTGGTCTTACTATAAGGATCCTCAAAATAAAATAAAGGTTCTTAGAGCCTCACATGTGTCTTAAAATAATTAAAATATGTTAATTAAGTATTTTACAGTGTTCATGTTTAATTTGAACTCATTTGGAGGTCAAACATCCAAGAACGTCCGATGACGTTTGAAAGTTAGCCTTGAGACGTGCATGTGTCTTGACATGTTTGACGTGTTCGTTTTGATTGAAATTGATATGGAAGGTCATTAAATTGTATATGCTTGTATTTAAGTTGGAAATGTACGGATACAATTCCCCAAAGGGCCTGCAAAACGCCCTCAAGGAGGACCCAAAAGATAGCCTAGGGCAGTGCCTTGGTAGTGTCTACCTATGAGCCTGGAACAACGCCTCGTCAGTGAACCTACGCCCTGTCGATGGGGAGTAATCGTCCCACACTTATCCTGGGAGGTAAATCCCACAAATGAAAAGCCTCATATCCAAATAACGGTTGCCAGTACGGCCCATTGATGGGTCTACTGTTCGTCGATGCAGCCTGCAACATGCTGCAGGCGCATTATTTCATTAAGGGGTGAACGGGAAATTCACCCCACGTCCTAAACTGACACTATACATTTTATTTAGCTATTTTTTGGCATATAAGGTTGGTTATTTAGGTCAAAATAAGACTTTTCCCTCTAAAAACCAAAACCTCTCTAGAAACCTCCATTGGAGATGAAGCTCAAGACATCTTATAGATTGGATTGTGATGGTTTCTTCATCAATTTTCATGGTTTTATTTTACAATAAGGTATGGTGATCCTTCATCTTTAGATAATCTTCCATCTAAAGAGCTCTTTCCAATGTTTTCAATGAAAGTTCATGATTAAACTTCCTAGTTTTCAATCTAGCCATGGGTTCTTTCTCAAAACGTTTTCACAAGAATGTTCAAGATGAATTGATGATAATGTACTGATTTTAAAGTTAATTTCAATCCAATTATATGATGAACCCATGTTCCCTCTATTTCTCAAATTAGCCTATATAATGGGCATTGTGATCTTCACTTTATGTTGATTGAATTATGATTCTGTCATGTTGAATTGCTTATAATTATTGCCTATCATGTAAATTGATTATTAATTGTGTAGTGCTTCCAATGTGTATCAAGCCTTGAATATTAGGTAATATTGACTTATGTTCTTCTATCTTTTATTGAGTGGTGATGTAGTGTATATAATGTGATCGTGATCGTATGATAATTGAATTGTGGATTTCTATTATGTTAGTATACTTTTAGATACTTCCATATATTTGTATTATTGATGAACTATGAGTGTTTATCATTGATGACCAAAGCAAGGGATATTTGGTAAGATTGATCTATGTTCCCCTATCTTTAATAAATTTATAATGTAATGTACATAATGTGAGCTTGAATCCTACACTAAATCAAGCATGGTTTCGTCTATTCTATGATAACTTTACTTACTGCCCTATACTTGAATTGTTGGTTAAATATGAGTATTGATCACTGATGATCAAAGGTTGATGAATTGGTTAGCTCTATTTCTCTACTTTTCTATAATATTGCTAGTAGAATTGACCTTGTCTGGCATTGTGTGGTATGGTCCACTTATTGTGGCAGTGTTTACTTCTTGTCAATGTATATATGTGTTGATCATGGAATTGAAGGCAAATTGGTGTAACATGAATGGGTTGGTCCTACATGTACATGAATATGAATGCATTATTAATCTATGAACATGACTTATGCCTGAATGAAATGACATATGAACATGTGTTTTCTACTGGGTGTTTCTCTGAAATGTTTGCTCACATATATGGTACACATACACATAAAATTATGTCCATTATGTATGTATCATATTCTAGTCCATAGAGGGGCTCTTGAAAGGTGTTCTCAAGGGTATCCTAAATTAGTTGGTGCGTGAATATGCTATGTCCATGTGAAAGGTTTTCTCACATGATTTAGGTTGATGAACTTTCATCTATGACCTTTGAGCTAAGCATATGGGGAGTCAATCTCCTAAAGCCTATTTTACAAGTAATGCTAATAAACGCTTTTCAATAAAGAGAACTTACCTTAGCATCGATAGAACTTGAAGTTGAATGGTGTCCCTTCCCAATATGGGAAGGTAGGTTCACAAAAATCCTCCTGAGGTGGATAAATACAATGCCATATTTGGCATACAGAGGGTTTCCATATACACCTCCAAGTTCCATAAACTATGCTCGCCCCATAGGATCTAGCAAGTGATATAACCTAATATGATAGCATTATGTTAATGTTCTACTTTGGCAAGGTAGAGCACCTTCCCTTTTTGTAAGGTTCTATAACACGAAATTTCATGTTTAGCACCCATGGTGTTAGTGTCAGTTAAGGCTATAGTTTCCCTGAATAAAATGGACAATGGAAGTAAAGTAAAGGGACCTTAACTAGGACACCCTAAGGGAAGTTGCTTAGTGTAGGTGAGGGTATGGGACATTACTTATGCATTTCACAAGTATCTCTGGAAGGAGGTTCTAGGAAGGTGTTCTAATGTATATGATCATGTATATGTTTCTTATCCATGATATTGTAGTGTCTTCTACTTGTTGTGATGGAATGCATGGTATGAGTCCTAATAAGTCTATATAATGTGGTCTTACCTTTTATGGATAAAGGGTGTCTTATTGACTATATAGTGAAGGTCTTGTTTGGTATATATGAAGTTGTCTATACTTGTCTAGTAAATATATGGTGTAAATAGTTTTCTTTTAGTATCTTTGAAAAGTTTACTAAGTATGTCTGAGGTTATGGGACTTCAAACGTATATTGCACTAGTAGGCTTAGATTGAGATTATGAGTAAAGTCTTATAATGTCTAAGTGAAGTGTAGTCTAAATATGTTATTGATTTACAAATTCCTCTTATGAAGATATTGGTAAGTTTTGACTTGTACGTGGTCTTGTAATTAGTTCTTCTATGTGGTCCATAAAGTATGTTGGGTCAAATGTGAGTTATATGTCTTATTATATGAAATGGTTCTATGAATGCATGAATGGGATTAATGAAGGTTGTATGCATGTTTCCCTTGTGGTCCTAAGGTGATGCTTGAGTGTGAATAGTCTTATAGGTCGTTTTCTATAGATTTTACCAAGCATCACTAAAGGGTTACTTGGGAAAGTCAAGGAGTCAAAATAAAAGGAGTTCACTGTAAAGAAAAAACAAGTCACTGTAAAGTGCTCCTAAATGTGTCTTAATTGCAATTTATGGGTTTATGTGATATTGTGACTCTTCTATATTCCTAAATGAAGTATGTGAATTATATGATTCTTATTGTATCTAGTTTCATGAAGTTTTCACAAAAAGGCATGATGCATGGATTTAAAGAAAAATGTCCCTTATTAAATGCATGTCTTTCCATGATTGCCATACTTAGTGTTTACTTGTAGTAACACCATTCTTCTTTACCTTTTTACACAAAGTGTAGGTATGAATGCTTAAAGGATGTCTCTAAGGTGAAGGGCTTCTTATGTGTTTCCTAAGCTCAAGGAAAGGGATCCTTAAGTTCAAGGATGCCCTATATAATATTTTATTCAAAGTTATGCAATAGTTTAGTTATTATTTATGTTGGAAGGTCCGTGTCCCTATTATACTCTAATGATGTTGAGTCTAATATGACAAAGAGACTTAGAGAATTTAAATTTGTAATATGATATTTTATATATTTCGAAGTGAAGTTCTAGCATATGATGTGCTATGAATGTTTTAAATTTTCTGCTAAATTGACCTATGACAAAGTGATGAATGATAACTATGGGCTTGTATAAGACCTCCGAAGGTCAAGTACGTCATAATACTTCTAGGGGATACTCCACGGTCGTGATAAACGTTGTGTCAGAGCCAGGTTATAAAAGCGGTTTAGGATCTAAAATTCTCATATTGCCATGTCTAGTAGAGTCTCGTTCATTGGTGGTGATTCACGACACATCTATGGGCGAGAGACTATATGACGATAGAGTTTCCCTTCTTCATTATTCTCATGTTGTGCTATGGAACTTAACTCTATAAGATCTCTCTCTTATTTTTTGTTGTACGATGGTCTTTTAAATGTGATGTGTTGGACAAGAGAGTACCTCTATGCTTGAGGGAGAAAAGGTGAGTTTTGATGCTTATCTTGGTTTTATGGTTTGATGAGTATGTGGGAAGATGAATTTTTGCATGCTTTGATGATGTGATGCCATTTATGGCTATATATGTGATTTAAGGTGAAATGATATGTTATGTGAAGATTTATGTTATCATATGGTTATAACTTACAATAGAATTGTTATAGTTGAATTGAGCTCCCTTTTGAATTTATAAGTTTCTATATGGTTTTGTATGATTATAGTCTAATGTTATGGATTGAGCTTGAAATGCTTAAGTGTGTTGCTTTTATATAGGTGTAGTGATTTAAACGTTGCCTTTTATATGTGAAATGTTTCATTGTTTCTTTGGTATTTAAGAAGTTTTTCATAGTTGCCTTGTATGGATTGGAGTCTTTTGTATAGACTTCATCCTTGAAATAAAGGTAATGCGCTCACCTTGTAGGGTGATGATGTGGGTTTAATGACCTAGAAGTTACCTTACCTTAGTATTGAAAGAAAAGAAAGAGGCCTTATGGCTAAGTTTCCTCTATTGTTTCCCCTAAGATAGTTATGACTCTTTGTGTTTATTGTATAGTAGAAACCTTATGTGGTTGGGTAGTATGACCTAACTTGATATTTATGGATTTCCTTTGAATTCTAGTCCCAGAGGAATGTTGATGATAGAGTTAGTATACTACTTGATATGAGATTAGGAGTGCAAACCCTTAATGATGGTTAAACCTTCTTGTGTGAGGAGTATATAGGTTGGTTTTGACTTGCCTTGACCTTGGTTAGGGCATGAAGTTGTTAGGCTTACCCAAAGTGGGGGATAATGTTCCTAGATGATAAGGTTTAGAGTGCCCTATGAACTTCTTTATGTTGGGAATCACTTTTGGTGATATTGATGGAGGGTTTGCTTAAGCTTAGATCCCAAGAGTAGATTGATGTGTTTAGTCATTAAAGTGGTGAGCTAAAGTTCTCCTAAGGGTTGAGTTAAGTTGTTCTTAAGTGGGTTTACCCTAAGTGGGTTATGATGATGTGAGTAGTAAGGTTGTAGATATTTCTATCTTGTCCTTCTATTCATACTTGAGCTTGAACTAAAGAGTTCCTAGTAGCTTGTTCATGATAGGAGTCTTACATAAAAGTATGAGTTGCATGTTCTCCATATGTGATATGTGTCTTAAGTGACACTATGTTAAGAATGTTTTGAAGGTTCTAAATTGCATGAAAAAGGATTTTTAATCAAATTCATGTTTTCTCATGTCGATTGTGCATCTAGATATGTTAGTTGTGCATTTAAATTCATGAGATAAGATAAGAAGCATGTTGATGTCGCTTATAATGTGTGGTGTTCTAAACGTTAATAAGAAATTTTAGTTCCCTGTAAATAGAAAAATGATGAACCTCTTGAAAATTAGGTGATTTGTTTGGTCTAGAAAGCATGATTGTAGGCTCACTCTTGAAAAGTGATAGTATGTGTAGCTAATATTCTTGATGTGTTCCTGTAAATTGCAAGAATTTCCCAAAATGATGCATGTTTATGGATGTTATTATCATGCTAGAAATTTGAAATTTTGTGAAATGAATTCCAATTATTGTATTGTGTGTTATGTGGCTTACCATGCTGACTTCATTAGGAAGAAATTATAAGCATGCTTTTGTTAAAAAAAATTGAAAAATTCTCATTTAAAAATGAATCGACCTTTGTGTATTACTTGGGTATGAACTCATGAGACATGTAAGTGTATTGAGGAGAAGGACATTCCTCCTTAAACCTAACTAAGCATGGTATGGTTGAGTATGAACCTCATAGAATTATGTCTAAATGGTAAGGATCCTTGTTGATCTACTTGATTCAAGTGTATGTGCATTGAAGTATGAGTGCTTATTTGCTTCTTCAGTGATGTTGAACTTACCTATGTGTAACTAAAAGGTTGTTGCATAATGAACTCTAAATGAAATGAAAATAAAAGACCATGTTGTGATTAGGAGAAGGATGTTCCGCCTATGAACATTACAATAATCTTTGTGTAAGATGCTTTTCAATGTGAGTGAATAAAGGTTTTGTTTGCTTGTGTTGCCTTGAGTGCTAAATGGTTTGAAGTTTGTGTTCCTTGTAAGTTTGGTGCATTGACTTCTATGTTTTTATGTTATGAATTGTTGTGAGATTCTCAATGATTCATTTAAGTCCTTGATGTGTTGAAAGTATTCCAAGTGTCATTCGAGGACGAATGTTCCCAAGTAGGGGATATTGTAAGGATTCTTAAAATGATTTAAGGTTTTTAGATCCTCACATGTGTCTAAAAAGGATTAAATATGTTAATTAAGGTGTTTTACAGTGTGCATGTTAATTTTCAAGTCATTTGGAGGTCAAACGTCCTAGAATGTCCGATGATGTTTGAAAGTTAGCCTTGAGAAGTGCATGTGTGTCTTGGTGTGTCTTTACATGATTTACGTGTTTGTTTCGGTTGAAATTGATATGGAGGGTCCTTAAATTGTATATGATTATATTTACGTTGGAAATGTCCGGGTATGATTCCCTAAGGGTCCCACAAAGCCCCTCAAAGACGACCCACAGATTGCCTAGACACTGCCTTGGCAGTGTCTACCTACGAGCCCTAGTATGATGCCTCCTCAGTGCACCTATGACCCGTCGATTGGGAGCGTCGTCCCACACTTAGCCTGGGAGATAAAGCCCCCAAATTACAAGCCTCAGACCCAAAGGACGGTTTCAAGTATGGCCCGTTAATAGGTTTTATGACCGTCGATGCTGGGTGTTGATGCAGCCTGTATCATGCTGCCAGGCGCACTTTTTCATTAAAGGGTAATGAGAAATTCCCGCACTTCCTAAACTGACGGTACAAGGCTTATTTAGCTATTTGTTGGTATGTAAAGTTGCTTATTAAGATCTAAATCCCTTACCCAAGTCACTCTTCAAAATTAAACTTTTCCCTCTCAAAACCAAACCTCTTTACAAACCTCCACCGGAGATGAAGCTCAAGAACGACTTGTAGATTGGATTCTGATGGTTTCTTTTTCAAGTTTTCATGGTTTTATTCTAAAGTAAGGTATGGTGATCCTTCATCTTTAGATAATCTTTCATCTAAAGAGATCTTTCCAATGTTTTTAATGAAAGTTCATGATCAAACATCCTAGTTTTCAATCTAGCCATGGGTTCTTTCTCAAAACGATTTCAAAATCATGTTCTTGATGAATTGATGATAATGTACTGATTTTAAAGTGAATTTCAACCCATTTAGATGATGAACCCATGTTCCCTCCAATACAAAAATAAGCATATATTGTGGGCAGTGTGATCTTGACTTTATGTTGATTGAATTATGATTCTGGCATGTTTAAATGCTTATAAGTATTGCTTATCATGTAGAATGAATATAAATTATGTGTAGTGGGTCCAATGTGGATCAAGACTTGAAGATTATGTAATATTGACTAATGTTCTTCTAACTTTGATTGATTAGTAATGTAGTGTATATATGTGATCTTGATCGTATGATAATTGAATTGTGTATTTCGATTATGTTAGTATACTTTTAGCTACTGCCATATACTTGAATTAGTTATGAATTATGAGTGTTTATAACTGGTGATCAAAACAAAGAAGATTTGGTGGATTGATCTATGTTCTTCTATATTCAATAGATTTTTATAATGTAATGTACATAATGTGAGCTTAAACCCAATAGTAAGTGAAGCATGATTTCGTCTATGCTATGATAACCTAAGTTACTGACCTATACTTTAATTGTTGGTGAAAGATGAGTATTTATCGATGATGATTAAAGGTTGATGAATTGGTAAGATAGCTCTATTCATCTACTTTTCTATAGTGTTGCTAGTAGAATTGGCCTTGTATGGCAGTGTTTGGTATGGTTCACTTATGGTGGCGGTGTTTACTTCTTGTCAATGTAGATATGTGCTGATCATGTCCTTGAAGTCAAATTGGTGTGACATGAATAGGTGGTTATGATGATCACAATGTGAAGTATGATGCCTTGTTTTCCATTCTAGTTATGATCTAGGTTGTGTTGCTAATGTTGTAAGTATGTGAATGACTATGTTAGGGTAGGTTTAGGTACTGACTTGTTGATGTAATAAAAAAATGAATTAACCTTACCTATGTACCCCTATATGAATATGTGATTAGATAATACTAGGAGTACTGAATGAAAAGGGTTAAGTTATCTTATCTCCTATGATATTGTGATGTGTGGTCTATACTTGAATGTGCATTGCGGTCTTAAGAGGGTGGCTACATCCAGGTATTTTTGATGACCATTATTGATCATGTCGACCAATGTACACACACTTACACCTCATTCATTTTTACAAGTAGTATAGGTTAATGGTGTCTAATGAAAGGGTATTCTCATATGCACTAGTGTATATTACTATGCATGTAAAGTATATGTCTAAGAAGCATGTTATGTATCTCTTAAATAGGATGGCTTGATAGGTTTAATAGTACGGAAAAAGGTATGAGACCTTGTATATGCATTGCACATGTGTGCCTTGATAGGATAGTTCCTAGGTTGGTCATACATGTACATGAATACAAATGAATGATTATTCTATGAACATGAATTATACATGAATGAAATGATGTATGAACATTTGTGGTCTAAGGGTGTTTATGTGAAACGTTTGCTCACATATATGTATACGCACACCCATAACAGTATGTCCATTATTTATGTATAATAATCTAGTAAATAGAGGGGCGCTTCAAAGGTGTTCTCAACGGTATCCTAAACAAGATGGTGCTTGTATATGCTCTGTCCATGTGAAAGGTTTTCTCACATGATTTAGGTTGATGACCTCTCATCTATGACCTATGAGCTAAGCATATGGGGAGTTAATCTCCTAAATCCTATTTTATAAGTAATGTTGATAAAGGATTTTCAATAAAGGAAACTTAGCTTAGCTCCGAGTGAATTTGAAGTTGAGGGGTCTCCCTTCCCAATGTGGGAAGGTACGTTCACCAAAATCCTCCCGAAGAGGATAACTACAATGCCCCATTTGTCATAAAGAGGGTTCCATATAAACCTTAAAGTTCCATACACTATCTTTCCCATAGGATATAGAAAGTGATATCACCTAATATGCTAGCATGATGTTAATGTTCTACTTTGGCAAGATAGAGCACCTTCCCTTGGTGTAAGGTTCTACAACACAAAATTCCATGTTTATTACCCATGGTCTTCCTGTCAGTAAAGGCTATAGTTCCCCTAAAGTAAAATGGACAATGGAAGTAAAGTAAAGGGACCACCTAAGGAATGTTGCTTAGTGTAGGTGAGTGTATGTGACTTTATCAATTGCACAAGTAGCTTTTGAAGGGAATTCTAGAAAGGTGTTATAATGTATATGATCATGTTTATGTGTTTTATTCATGATATTGTAGTGTCCTCTACTTGTCGTAATGAAATGCATGGTATGAGTCCTAATGAGTCTGTATAATGTAGTCTTACCTATATGCATAAAGTGGGTCTTATTGACTATATAGTGAAGGTCTTGCTTGGCATATATGAAGTTGTATATACTTGTCCAGTTAATGTATTGTGTAAATAGTATGCTTGTAGTCTCTTTGAAGAGTTCACCAAGTATGTGTGAGGTTATAGGACTTCACATGTACATTGCACTAGTATGCTTACATTGAGATTATAAGTAAAGTCTTATAATATCTAAGTGAAGTGTAGTCTAAATATGTTATTGATTGACTAATGCCTCTTATTATGGTATTGGTAAATCTTGACTTGTATGTGGTCTTGAAATGAGTTCTTCTATGTGGTCCATAAAGTATGTTGGGTCAAATGTGAGTTATATATCTTATTAAATGAAATGGTTCTATGAATGCATGAATGGGATTAATGAAGTTGTATGCATGTTTCCATTTTGTTCCTAAGGTGAAGCTTGAATGTGGATAATGTAATGGGGAATTGTCTATAAATTGCACCAAGCGTCATTAGAGGGTTACTTGGAAAATTCAAGGAGTCAAAATAAAAGGAGTTCACTGTAAAGAGAAAAATAAGTCACTGTAATGTTACTGTAAAGTGCTCCTAAATGTGTCTTAATTGCAAGGTATGGTTTTATGTGATATTGTGACTCTTGTATATGACTAAATGAAGTGTGTGAATCATATGATGCTTATTATATCAAGTTTAATGAAGGTTTCACAAAAAGTCATGATGCTTGTTTTCAAAGAAAAATGTCCCTTTTTAAATGCAGGTTTATTCATGATTGCCATACTTAGTGCATTCTTGTAGTAACACCATTCTTCTTTACCTTTTTACACAAAGTGTAGGTTAGGATGCTTAAAGGATGTTTCTAAGGTGAAGGGCTTGATATGTGTTTCCCAAACTCAAGAAAAGGGATCCTTAAGTTCAAGGATGCCCCATAACAAATTTTATTCAAAGTTAAGTAATAGTTTAGTTATGATTTATGTTGAAAGGGTCATGTACCTATTATAATCTAAAGATGTTAAGTCTAAGATGACAAAAAGACTTAGAGTGTTTAACTATTTATTGTAATATTTTATATTTATTAGAAGTGATGTTCTAGCATATGTTGTGCTATGAATGTTTTAAATTTTCCGCTAAATTTACCTATGACAATCGATGAATAATAACTATGGGCTTGCATAAGACCTCCAAGAGGTCAATTATTCCATGTTACTTCTAAGGGGTTCTCCCCGGTCGTGACACTTACAAATGCCCCGAAAATTTTAATAGAGCTCATGAATAGAGTTTATAGAAGTTATCTTGATCTATTTGTGATTATCTTCATTGACGACATCTTTGTATAATCTAAGAGTGAGAATGATCATATGAACCATTTGAGGATAGTTTGCAAGTCCTCAAAGAAAACCAACTATGTGCATGTTAATTTTGGTATAGGTCATTTGTGTTCCTTGGTAAGATAGTCGCTAGTGAACGTGTGGAGGTGAATCCGAGAAAGACAGAAGTAGTCAAAAGTTGGCCTAAACTTTTGAGTCCAATGGATATCCGAAGTTTTATGGGTTAAGATGGATACTTTAGGAGGTTTGTTCAGAGATTTTCATCTATCTCATCTCCAACGATGACCTTGACCCAAAAGAATAGCTTCCAATTATTGAAAGATAAGCTTACCTCCGCTTCGGTTTTGACCCTACCGGAGGGTACCAAAGGGTTTGTTGTGTATTGTGACGCTTCTCGAGTAGGTTTGGGTTGTGTCATCACTCAGCATGGTATGGTAATAGAATATGCCTCTATATAACTCAAGGTGTATGAGAATAACTATACAACTCATGATCTTAAATTAGCGGCCATTTTGTTCCTTTTGAAATTTTGAGGCACTACCTTAATGGGGTACATGGTGATATGTTCACCGATCACAAGAGTTCACAATATGAATTTACTGAAAAAGACTTGAACCTACACCAAAAAAGGTTCTTAGAGATTTTAAAGAATTATGACATGAGTGTTATTTACCACCCTCGGAGAGCTTATTTTGTTACGGATGCTTTGAGTCACGTGTCAATGGGTAGTGTGACTCCTATGGTTTATGATAAGAAAGAGCTAGTAAAAGAGGTTCATAGGTTGGCTCGGTTGGGTGTCATACTAGAGAATCTTCAACATGTGGTTTCATTGTTCATCACAACTCAGATTCATCTTTAGTGGTTGATGTGAAGTCCAAGAAACATCTTGATCTTCTTTTGATGGAGTTGAAGGAATCGGTCCTTAGAAATAATAATGAATCTTTCTCCAAAGGGAGGATAGGGTACTTAGGTACAAAAGAAGGTTATGTGTACCGGATGTGGATGGCTTAACAGAGTAAATCATGGAGAGGCTCACAACTCCCGATATTCCATTCATCCGGGTGAAACAAAAATGTATTGGGACTTGTGCGAAATTTATTAGTGGAATGGGATGAAACTTGAAATAACAAACTTCGTGGCTAGGTGCCCAAATTGCCAACAAGTCAAAGCCGAGCATCAAGGACTGGGAGGTCTAACTCAAAATCTTCATTTCACCACTTGGAAGTGGGAAGATGTCAATATGGACTTTGTGGTAGGGTTTCCTTGTACGTGTAAACAACATGACTCCATTTGGGTCATAGTGGATAGGTTGACCAAATCAGCCCACTTCATCCCGGTCAAAGTTTCTTATTCGGTGGTGGAGTAAGCTAGATTGTACATTAAGGAGATCGTAAAGTTTCATGGGGTCTCTTTGTTAATCATTTCCGACAGGTGACCAGTTCACATTTCATTTCTGGAGATCTTCCCAAATTGTCTTGGTACTCTAGTGAAACTTAGCACAGCTTTCCACTCTCAAACGGATGGAAAAGTGGAATACACCATTAAAACCTTGGAAGACATGTTGAGAGCTTGTGTTATCGATTTCAAAGGAAATTGGGGTGATAATCTACCTTTGATAGAATTTTCCCACAACAATAGCTACCATGAATGTATCTCCTTGGATCCATTTAAGGCACTCTATGGTAGGAAGTATCGGTCTCCACTTGGATAGAATCAAGTGAGTGAGTTTTCTCTTCTTGGTCCTGAAGAAGTTTATGAGGCCACAGAGAAAGTTCGACTCATAAGGGAGAGGTTGAAAACGACTTATAGTTGGTAAAAATCATATGCCGACAATAGAAGAAAGGACCTTGAGTTTGAATTAGGAGATTGGGTCTACTTGAAAATTTCACCCATGAAAGGGGTTATGAGGTTTGGCAAGAAAGGAACGCTTAGTCCCCGATATCTGGGCTCTTACGATATCTTGAAGAGAGACACGGATGTGGCATATGAGTTAAAGTTTCCAATTGAATTGGCCCTAGTTCATCCTGTATTCCATGTGTCTATGGTCAAGAAATGTATAGGTAATCCGGTTTCTAGTCTCCCTTTAAAAGGTTTAGGGGTAAATGATAACCTCTCTTATGAAGAGGTTACGATTGAGATCTTGGATCGTCATGTTAAGGAATTGAGGAATGAAGAGGTTACCTCTATAAAGGTTCTATAAAGGAACCATATTGTTGATCGTGCAACAGGGGAGGCTGAGACCGATATGATGTCCCCCTATCATCATCTTTTGCCTCCTTCTCCTAGTAAAGTCAAGGTTAGTAGCTTCCATTAAATGAAAGTTATGAATAATGTATAAACTATCATGTTTTTTTTAATATGTGCATATATTTGTAGAAAATTCATGCCTAAATTGAGTTTTCATGAAATATATTTCTCATAGTTAACTTGCACTTAAGTATGTACTGTGCTATATCGTCTTCATGAGAATTGTGTTAAGCGTAGTTGAAGTTATTAAGATAATAAATAAGCCTGACAACTATTGAGTGTTTATGTTAAGCTCATATTGAAATGGATAAGTTAGTTCCTCCTTATGGGTCAAGAAATGTGTAGCTTTTATATGCGATGTGTTGTGGATTAAGTTCCAATATGTTAATTCTATGATTATGTCTTTAAAGGAGTTGAGAATTCCTCCTATGAGCTGTAACTCATTATGATGTAGCTTGTTGTTAGGCTGCCAGTCTTGAGTCTCCCTATTGTTTCCCATTAGTCGGTTTAAAAGTGTCATTCGGGGAAAAATGTTCCTAAGGGGGTATATTGTAACACCGTGGAAATTCTATGACCTAAAATAGAGAATTATATGTTGAATAATGATTGATTTAGACCTAAAACAAAGTTAATTAACTTGACTAGGAAGTGTTAGAATCATAACGTCAAGTGATGACCAAGACGTCCGGAGACTAGTGAAAGCACCTTGGCGTGCCTACATGTATTTAAAGGGGTTTGAAAGGTCGAATAAAGGTCAAACATTGCAAAAAATATTAGGATATATATATAAGTGTGTTTGAGGTCGATACGTCCGGGTACGATTCCCCAAGGACCACCCTAAGGGTCCTTGAGGAGGACCCAACCAATTGACCCTAAAATGTGTCAAAATATATGTGCATCGACAAGCAAAATGACGAGCCTTCATTTGAACGATGCTCCCTTGTTGGTGGTCATTAGTCCACACTTATCAAAATCCCAGGTTCATAGATGACCTCTAAGGTTCGTGGCTTGGTCAATGTTTCGTCGATGGGGTCTCGTCAATTCAGACCTCAGCTCACTGCCTCCTTATAGCTAAATTAGGGGGTTGTTCGGGAATTGGTTAATTAATTAATTAGTGGTTAAGTTCGGTTATAATTATTTAGGAGTATATACGTACCATAAGTAAAGTAACTAGCCTAACTCCTCTAAAATCCCGAGACCCACTTAGCTTTAATTTCTCTCTAGTTTCTCTCTCCCCAACTCAAACCAGAATTGAAGGAACACTAGAGATTCAAGAAGATAATGAATTCACTAAGGAATTCAACTCAAATTCGTGGCAAATCATCCTTAAGGTATGGTTTTTCTCACTCATGGGACTTCTTTCCCCAAGAGGCCCTTCCAAAAGAGTATTTCAAAACTCCCCCAAGACTAGGGTTTTTGTCTATACACGGGTCCTCTGTTCAAAACGAAATTGTGATTCAAAGATGATGAATTATGATCTTTTATTGTTTTTTAACTATGTAATTTTGGAAAATTTTTGGTAATCACTTGAGATCTCCCTCTTGGACCCTTACTTTTCCCTAAACTCATCAAACCTTGAATATTTCTACGGTAATTGTTGAAGTTCATGAGTATATGGATGATGTAGAATGATAATTTCTATGTATTACTTCTTAAATTTACCTTGTTGATGAATTGTCTATGTATTCTTGGGTAATGGAGGTACGAGACCATGAAAGGGGAAGAAAGGATGAAGTTTGGTTCTTTATTGAATTCAACTATGATAGGTGAGTAACTTCGATATTAATGCTCCTATGTCCAATGTGTCATTATGGTATTGATAACAAGAATCGCTCATCCTTAACCCTAGACACTTGAATTAGCTATGAACTATGTATGCATGTTATGATATCATTATTATATGATTGAAATTAGTTCTAATGATTATAATAAAGTGTTAAGTAAAAGGTTTACTCATTTTTAGTGGTTTCTAAAGTGAAAGGGTAGTTCTCACTTATGCTTACCTATGAGCTATTATGATAAGATGTTTACATAGGGGTCAAGTAGAGACTAACTCAAGCTTGTATAATCAATAAGGATGATTAATATAGTGAATAAATGCTTAGCACCGAAAGAGAATGTAAATGAGATGGGGGTCTCAAGCTTAGTAATTCCGGCTCCCCACAAGGGTTTTCTCATGTTTAGAAAGTCCAGATTCCCGTGTTATATGTTGTCTAATGAGATGGAAACCCCACGCTTAGAAAGTTAGGGTTTCTGGTAACAATCTCCTTGACACTTAACGATGTATCCATATAGGACTCTATCTTAGTGGATCGGCCTATATAGATATGTACAAAAGGATACACCTTAGGCAAGTCTTAACCCTCTCTTTTCGGTGTAGGAGTAGAACACCAAGTTCCATGTAGCTCACATGGTATAATGTTGGTTATTGCAACTTATTTCCCTAATGTAAAAGTAAATTAATAAAGGAAATGTGTGAACTCTTACTAGAGGTTCATAAAGGTTTCTACATAGTTTGAGGGATGGTATCAGACTTCTTTTACACATTGCACTTGTTGGATCCTAAGGGATGGTTCTAGAAGTGTTCATCTATGATTAAGTTGATTATGATTTATAATGTAAGTTATGAGTGGTCTTTATGAATAAAGCATGTCATGATGAAAGATGAGGACAAATTGTATGTATGAAGTGGGTTGCTTAATGTGATACTTATCTTGGAATAGGATTATGGGATTCTATTCTTCGCATTGAGTAAGTATTTCTTGAATTTCTTATATGATGGGTTGATATTATGTTGGGTTGAATTATGATATTTTGCTATATGTTCGTGTTAAAGTTATTTGGTACTAAGCATGGTTTTGACTAAAATGTCCCTTTAATCATGCATTGTTGATTTTTATGCATACAAGCCATACTTAGTATGTGTGATGTACTAACCCACATTTTCTTCCCTTCTTCCCAACAATGTAGTTTCGTTCCATTGAGGAATCAAGGTATCTTCTCAACAATACTTGGAACTTGCTTTTAAAAATTGGCGAGTCCTCAAGTACGGGGACAAAGCCACATATTCAAGCTATCTAGCTTTGTTATGTTTGAAAGACAATATTGTAATTTCTAATTCGAGATGTTCTCATTGATGTATCGGTTAAGTCCCAATTTTCCATATTCATATATTTAGATGGTATGAAGTGACAAATTTAGACCCTATTTTCATATATGAAGCAAAGTGAACTTCCAAGGAAAAAGTTTTAAATTTTTCCGCATTTTTTATTCTATGATACATTCTATGACAAATGCTAAGGAATTTTCTATGTCTTCTTTGAGGACAAAGACTCCGGTAACACCTAGGGGTATTTTGGGTCGTTACATTCACGCACCAAAAACAAATCCCAAATTGAAATCCAAATTTTTTCCCGGTTCTCTCTAAATTCTCTCTCTACCCAACCTCCATTGAAGAAACACTGAAGATTCAAGAAGAAGACTAATTCTCCAAGTTTCATACTCAAATTCGTGGCTAAATTCTTCATTAAGGTATGTATTCTTTAACTATTGGGATCCTTTACCCAAGAGGTCCATTCAAAGATGATTTCAAAAGCTCTCAAAATTAAGGGTTTTTCTCTACTCATGGGTCTTCTTTTATAACCTAAATTGTGAATAAGTTACGGTGAATTATTATTACTTAGGGTTGTTTATGTGTATAATGATGAGTAATTGTTGTTGTTTAATTGAAATGCCATAGGACTCATGTTCTTCCCCAATTTCATAAATCTTGGATCTTTTTGATGAATTCGTTGAAGATGATGAATATATCACTTTCTGTATTGGTGTTAATGGTGTTATTACTTCATGGACTGCCTTTTATTATGTATTGATTGGGTTTTTGATTTAATTATTTAAGACCCATGAGTGTCCCTCTTCTCCTAACCCTAACTCTTGAATTAAGTTTAATTATGATTAGAGGTGATGTAATTGAGTATGATCATACTTAATTAACTATTGTATGGTGATGATAATCAATTTTATTTGTAAATATCATTGAATGGGTTAAAATCTTGACAGGGTTTCTTGGAAGTTGTTGGTAAGACCTTTAAGGTCAAGAACTTGTTAGTATAGTATTGTTGTCTTATCTTCTGTAATGTTGTTAAATTAAATTATGAATGATAAAGTTATGAATGTATGATATGAATACGATGGTTGTTAGGTGATGATAGATGTGCTATTATGAGGGGTCAGAGGTAATTCATATGTGCATCTTATGATTATGATATGATGTAATGTTCTCACACAATGTTGGAGTTGTGATGAAAGGACTTTCTCATCATTTAACCTATGACCTATTATCTATGAATATGTTATATGAGGGGTTAAACAACTATGACTTATGCGATGAATTAATGTTAAGGAAGACTAAAAGATACTTCATAAAAGGGAATTTAGCTTAGCACCGAGTGAACTTGACTATAGAGGTGTTCCTTCACAGAGAAATGGAGGTTCATACTATGTTTACTCATGAGGTTGAAACTGCAATGCTAATTAGCATAAAGAGGATTTCTAGTAACAACCTCTTAGTTCCTTTACTATGTTTCCCATAGAAAACCTAGCTAGTGGATTCAGCTAGATGCTATTATGATATATGTGCCCTACCTTGGTAAGTAGGGCATCCTCCTTTTGGTGTGAGGGGATTAGACCGGATTCCATGTTTAGTCACATAGTCTACTTTGGTTATCACAAAGTTTCCCGAAAGTTAAAATGAAGGAATGAAGATAAGAAGATGAACGCTTACTATGACTACATAAGAGGTGTTGCTTAATGTAGGTAAGGGTATGATACACCTATTCATTGCACAAGTGGGCCTTGAAGAGAATTCTAGGGTGGATTCTTTATGTACACATGTTACGAATGAAATTGATAATGTTGGTCTCATATGATGTTTGTTTCACTTGACATACATAATGTTGGTGTAAATTCATAGGAAAGAAGTTGACTACACTTGCTATGATGATGTATGAGGTAAAACACAATGCTTATGGTCTCTTTGCAAGTTTACTTGGTTTATGTAGGGTTATAGAGCTTCACATACACATTGTACTTGTGGACTTGGATTGGGGTTATGAGTATGGTTTTATGATGTATTAATGAAATAGACTCTAAACATGAAATGTTGACTATGGCTTGCTTATGATGCCACTCTTGAACTTGAATATTAATATGTCTTATTGTTGTTGTGATATGGACTTGTATATGATCTTGGAATGTTCATAAAGGATTTTAAAGTGAAGTTAGCATGTTTATAAGAAATATCTTTTTTAGCATGTTTCTAAATGTTTTACTTGAATATGTATCCATACTTAGTAAATATTGTTTGAACTAACCCATGTCTCTTCTATTTCTACATAAATGTAGGTTTGGGCAATTGAGGTGCTTCAAGGCCAATTTCTCAATGAAGCTTGAATTGTTACAAAGTTGGTGAGTCCTCAAGCCCGAGTACAAAGCCTATGAATCTAGCTTTGTTATGTTGCTATAGATGAAAGACATTTTTCTATCCTATTTCAAACAACTATGTTGTATTTCTTTTAAAATACTTGTAATAATGTAAGGGATAAGTCCCACTTTTCATACTCTTATGTTTTAGATGGTAATGTGAGACGCTTTTAGATTCTATTTTTCATATATGTGAAGTGAAGTTGAACTTCAAATGAAAGGTTTTAATTTTACTGCTTTTTTATTCTATCTATGATGCGATGATGTATGCAAAGGGATTGTCTAAGACCTCTTTAATATGAAGGCACCGGTTATGACTAGAGGTGCTCTCTGGTTGTGATAGTTTCTCTTTGACTGCCTTACCTTTTACAACTTTTACTCAAAGAAAGGCTAAGTTCATATGGTCCTAAATGTGTGAAAAGAGTTTTCAAGAGTTGAATGGTAGACTTTTTTCTGCTTCGTTATTGACCTTACTAGATGGGACAATAGTTTTGAAGTTTATTTTGATGCCTCGAAAATTGGTCTAGGTGGGTGTTTCTGCAAAATGGGAAAGTTATTGCCTTTGTCTCAAGGAAACTTCAAATCCATGAGAAAAATTATCTTACTCACAGTAACAACATGACTTGATCTGGGTGATAGTAGATCAGATGATAAAATTCACTCATTTCCTTCTTGCCAAGATGCACTTGAGAGGAATGGTAAAGGTTCATGGAGTACCATTTTCCATTATTTCTAATTTTTGTACCCAATTCACTTCTTAATTTTGGATGTCATTCAGAAAGGATCTTGGAACTAAAAGTTAAGCTTAGAATGACTTTTCATTCCCAAATCGATGGGAAAACATATTGTAGTGTCAAAACATTGGAAAATATTGCTATGGGCTTGTGTGATTGATTTTATGTGTAATTGGAATGACCATTTGCCATTGATTGAGTTTGCCTATAAGAATAACTATCACTCAAGTACGATATGAATCCATTTCACGCCTTATATTATAGGAGGTGTAGGTTTCCTATAGGTTGGTTAAGATACAGAGTACCTGCACCTAGAACGAAAGACCCTTTGAAGCTTTATTGTTACCTGGGATTGGCTTTGGGCCTTTCCTATGCAGCTTAGGTTGAAGGGAAAAGGCTCGATTCACATCATTATGTTCGTAAGCACCAATAGAAAATTATTGAAAAGGATCCTGAGGTGGGTGAAGTTGCCCTAAAAGGTCTCAAAATAGTATAAGAGACCATGGAGAAAGTTCATCTTATAAGGTAAAGTTAAAAATGACTCAAAGTCGGCAAAAGTCATATGCCGATGTGAGAAGAGTGAATAAGAAATTTCATGTTAACAATTGGGTTTACTTGAAAATGTCACCCATGAAGGGTGTAATAAGATTTGGTAAGAAGGGGAAGATTACTAACCGGTATGTCGGCCCATATCACATTCTAAGGAATGTTGGTAAGGTTCCTTATGTGTGTTATTTGCCAAATGAGTTGGTACCAGTGAATCCTATTTTTCATGTCTCCATTTTGAAAAAATGTGCTGGTGATCCGACATTCATAGTTTCCCTAGAAGGTTTGGGAGTTAGGTGGAATCTCTCACATAAGAAAGTTACGATTGAGATTTTAGACCAACAAGTTAAGAAGTTGAGGATTAAGGAAATAGCTTAAATTAAAGTATTGTGGAAAAATCATTTAGTTGAGTGTGCTACTTGGGAGGCCGATGCCGATCTTATATCCTGATAGTCGCATATCTTTTCTTATACTTTAGCTCGAGTCAATGAGTTCCTCTTGGTTTGTCCTTTTTTTTGGAGTCATGTGTTTTATATGTTTCCATGATTTTCTTATGTTTGGAATGTTCATGAAAACTTGTTTTTTCAAATAAAATCAGTTCACATGATTTATTTTACTCATGTTATTGTACATACATTATGAGTTACCGGTAGATTTCATGAGACGAATTGATGAACATTCTTTAATGATAATTTTTGAAAACAAATTGCATATTGTCTCCATGATATTGTGTTTAGCATCTTTTTTGCTTGGGGAATATAATTCCTCCTTGAACTTGATATATTTCGAAAATTGATGTATATTGGGTTGCTAGATGTAGTTTGTTCTTCCTTAATATGCATTGAATATGTATAACTTCGATTTCAGGTTCCTCCATGTACATGTGCATTGCATAAATGATGGGTTGATAAAGTAAGTTTCACCCCTCGTATGATGCTTTGATAATGTCCTAGCTTGAAGTCAATAATTTCTCTTTGGTTGTATGAATTGCATTGTAGTGGGTTGTTAGTTCATTTCCTAATCTTTTAGAACCATTTAGGACCGGGAAGTACCCCCTAGAAGTAACACAACGTACTTGACCTCTCGGACGTCTTATACAAGCCCTTACTATTCAATCATCACATTGTCATAAAATAGTGCAGAAATGTAAAACCTTTTTAAGTAAATCATAGGGTTTAAGTGCCAACGATTTTTCAAAAGAAGTCTTTTTATAATCAAGTATAAATCTAGTCTCACATAATCCAAGGTAAACTCGAACATTAAGAATCTCAAACATAGGGACACGACCCTTATATTGAAATGAAAATTATGTCTAATACTAAGTGATGAAATAAGACTAGAAACATAGTACATGTCCTCTAATATATCAGGACATACCCAATCTTGAAAGAATTCTACTTCCCAATCTTCAACTCTAGGGATCATCACATTCCACCACCTATACTTGTAAAAATAGAGAAAAATATGGAATTACTACAATAAGCACTGAGTATGATGATCATGCAAGAAATCATGTAAAAAGGGACATTTTAGGTTAAATATGCTTTTGATGCTATTTTGATAAAATCTCATAAACAAGGCATAAAAGACATCATACAAGTCAATCATCAACATACAAGCTAATACTCCCACAATTGAAACGATATGACCATATTCATTAAGTAACCCATTCCACCATTTAGACCCTGCACATAAGGTTATCCTAAGACTCAACTAAGTAAGACATGAAGCGGCCGCCTATAAAACCCCTTCATACACACATAGATGATCATCAAGAGTTCCCTAAGTAAGGATATTTCCTTTCAAACACAACCTAACATGTCAACATTTATTACTAGAGAAACTAAAGAAGGCATTCATACATTTCAGGGACTTCATATAATGGTCTTGGGAGAACTAGGGAACCCCCTATAGCACCTTCAAAGCCCACTTTCTACTACCTACACTATGTAGAATCTTTTCAATAGCGAAAGTGTACGTCCCACATAATGAGAATGTGCCTTAACCGACATACACCACACTAAGTAGGTATGAAGTCCGGTGTCATAAAACCCCACACCGTGGAATGTGTTCTACTTTCCAAAGGTAAAACTAAGGTCAAATACAATGTAGGAACATGGTTTAGGGGATATCAAAAGGCTTCTTTATACTCTAGTCACATAATCAAGTATAGCTACTACCTTAAGCATATCCACACAGTGCTTTTCCTTTGTTATCATAAAGTAAGTTCATTCACATAAGAGTATTTGAGAAGGTACAATCTCTTAGCCCTACAAACTAATAATGCCATTACCAAGAAGGGATCAACAAGGATCTACCGATAAAGATTCACCAGTAAAAAGCATTCATGAAATGGGTGCCATGGCAGGTCTATCCGATTCACTTCATTATAATTCTTCTTTTCATATTCAAGGTTTTCATATTCACTTAGAGTTATAGACTCATCATGAAAGGGCACAATTCATAGGTCTACCAATTCAAGATATACTTTAGAACACCTAATTTATCATTCATTATGAATTAGAGACAAATAGGTCTACCTAAACAATACACCATATCCACATATAGAGACTTCTCATAGTATGTCATCATCACATACCAACATTTACAGAAAACATGCTTTCATTCACCAGGTCACATAGCCTTTTACATGTTCATCTTAACCTCAAATAACAACTTCACAATATGCCTATCTTCCACATAAAAACATAACAAACCTTTAATTAACATCATAGAGCCATCAATATATCAATTAAATAACAAAAAGAAATAAGCACCTCCAATAGAAGTGGATCAAACCATACAAAGTAATCCTACTATACTAGGCAATTGAATTAACTCACCATTTTCCAATATCACAATTCACAATTAATCATCTTCCAATACTTCCAATCATAACAAGAGAACTTACCCATCGTCATGTCCATAAGTTCAAGATCACCATCTCATCCTTACATACATAATTAATCATATTTAGAGATAGATAACAAGAAAGATCAATGTTTTAAAGCAATTTCAATATAATTCAATTAACCTTAGTTTTGTCTTGATGTGTTTGAGTGAGTTTTACGTGTTCTTTTTAATCGAAATTGATGTGGGATGTTCCTAAGAACTAGTCGAGTCAGTTTAGGAGTTAATGTCCGGGCATGATCCCACATAGGACCTACAAGGGTCCCTAGATGAAGGGCCCAAGACTTGGACCAAACTGCCAAAGCAGTCACCAAACGACGAACATAAGGACGGTCCATTGGTCCACCAATGGTCCGTCGACCTAGGGTGTCGATTGGCCCTGCAAGTCAAGATGTACAAGATCCATTTAGAGATAAGTTTCAACCCACGATACCCCACCAATGGTCCGTTGATGCACAGACAGTCCGTTGGTTAGGTCTCGTCTGTGAGGGGTCCAAAAGATGTAAGTTTGCTGCCAAGTCTTGGGGTGTTTAGTAAATTCACCCCAAGTCTTTATGACCCTAGGACGTTAGTTTTAGGTTTTATTAGGTATATTAAAGTGTTCTAAACTCTAAGACCTCATTTTAGATCCCTCTTACTAAAACCCAAAACCCCTCTCTCTTAGAATTCTCTCTCAAGTCTCCATGGAAGCTAAAAGTCAAGAAATGCTAGGAGGGCTGTTGATGGTTTTTTCTTCATCAAAAATAGTTTGTATTTCTTCAATGTGAGTTTTCGTATCCATCCTTGAACTCTCTTCCATTCAAGGAGTCCCTTCTAATTAATTTTGAAAATGGGTTCTCAACCTTAGTTTCTTCTATCTTCAACTCTAAATATGGTTCTTTTATGAAAACGATTCTAGTGTCTTAGTAATGGTATTTTTAATTTAAGTTGATTATTTTAAGGTTAAAATTTCAATGAAATCATGTTAAAGGTTTTCATCAAATTTTGACTTAAAAAAATGGGTTAAATGAGCATAAATCGGTAATCTTTGAGCTTCAGTTTCTTATGGTTGTTATTGTTTTTTAGATACGGTCCAAAGGGATAATTTATGATGAAATATTGAGTAAAATGTTACAGGTGATGAATTCTTAGATTGAAGGGTAAGTTGGTTATGTTGTTTAGCTTTAATTTTTGAAATGCTCTTGAGTGGTATGGTCCACCTTCTTGGTGGTGGTGTTTACTTGAATTGTATGAATGTGAAGTTTCTTGTTATAGTGAATGAGTCCATGAAGGCTTGTTAGGTTAAGAAGGATGATGATAAGGTTACTCTTTTTAAATGTGTCTTATAAAGATATTATGTGAAGTATGTTAGAGTGTATGCTTAAATAAAGTTATTCTTGTTAATTGTTTATAAAGCTTGTTATGAAGTATGTTAAGGGTTATGTCCAAAGAACTTATATGATTATATGAAGTATGCAAGGTGTGTGATGTGATGAATAAAGGTCTAAGCATGTATAGGAGTTAAATGTAAATGAAATGAAGCTTATGTGCAAGGTGTGCTCACATGTACAAACACACTGACACTTGAATGAATGAATGAAGCCAAGTTAAGTCCTAAAGGGGAGTTTTGGGGTGAACACTCTTCGTGAGTAGAGATGAAGTGTAGTAGCAAACCCACTACATCCCATAAGCTTTCTAAGATAGGTTGGAGGTTGAATGCCCTTCGTGAGTTGAGATGTGGTGTTCACTAGTTATCCTTAACCAATAGTCTATTATTTTGAGAATCCGTGGGAAGTTATGCCTAGCACCGAGAGTATATGAAGGAGAGGTGGATTACACTTTGTGAGTTGAGATGTTATATTCCAATGTAACTCTTGAGATGAGTACTCCTCGTTAGTAGAGAATGAGTTACTTACTAGCAATCTGCCTATCCCTTAATAATGTGCCCGCATAGGTGTAGCTATTGGAAAATGAATGTAAAAGCTAAGAGAATGACCTCATTGTAGGAAAGTGAGGATCCCTCATCCTATAGGGGTTAATATCGGGATTCCGTGTCTAGCTCTCATGTTCTGTGTCGGTTAAGCTAACTCCCACAAAAGTAATGAAAGTATTTAGTCTCCTAAAAGAACATGCCACTTAGGGTAGGTAGTGTTATGAGACGCTATTTATCCATTGCACTAACTAGGACCTTCCGAAGGGGAGTCTTGGTGAGTCTTATGTGAATTGATTGAACTAAGTCTTCTAAAAGAATGTGCTATTTAGGGTAGGTGGTGGTATGGGACGCTATCTACTTATTGCACTAGGTAGGACCTTCCGAAAGGGAAGATTTAGTGCAAAACCTTCTAAAAGAATGTGCTACTTAGGGTAGGTGGTGGTATGGGATGCTATCTACTCATTGCACTAAGTAGGCATTCCGAAAGGGAAGATTTTGGTGGTTTGTTGGGTGTTCTTCTATTGTATTTCACTTGAGTGGGTGCTTATTATACCGAGGTGAGTATGCCAAAAAGAAGGAAGTATTGAGGGTCGTTTTGGTGTGTATTAAAGGAGTTATATGTGTACTTCCTTCATGTCTTACCTTAGTGAGTCTTAGGATGGCAATGCTTTGGAAGTTTATCCATTTTGGAGTCTTAATAGTTCACTGTAATGTTAGTTGAAGTTCACTGTAAGTTTTTAGATTTTTAATGTAGATGGTCTCTTTCGTTTTAAAATTATGGAAACTCTTATCTAAGTGTTAAATAATTGTTCTTATGATGTTTTGCTTCTAACTTACTGAATTTTTTACTTAATTGGCATGAAATGGTATTTTACTAAAATTTCCCTTTTCGCATGTTTTTGCATATTCCATACGTAGTACATTATTTGTACTAACCCCATACTTTTCTATACTATCTAAGTATATGTTGAAAGCAAGGTTGAAGTCTAGAAGGCAAAGCTTGGGAAAGTTCCTCTCAAGACAAAGTGTGTCCTCATATATTCGAGGGCATAATTTCAATCTTCTTAGTTTCCTTAAGTTACGAATTATTGTGTATTTTCTTTCAAATGTCAAGGGGCATGTCCCTAAGTTTATTATGTTGTGTCTTTAAGATTGGCTTGTGACGATTTCTTAAGTATTTATAAAAGATTTCCTTTTTATTAATTTATTTGTGAAAAGTTTTGATTCCGCACTACTTTTCATGTCTTATGTAATGAATGCTAGTTAAAGAGCTTGTACAAGAGCCCAAAGGGTCAAGTACGCCTTGCCACGATTCAAGAGTTCTCCCTAACTTCTATGGGGTGCTTTCAGGTCGTGGCACCTTAAGCTTCCATGGAGTTTTGAGAGAACTTTTGGGAGGGAAGGGTTCAGAGTTTTGAAGAATAACGTTTAATTCTAGGTTCTTTATAGTTTAATTTAACTTAAAATACCCTAAAACACCTAAAATAATCGTTCATACATTTAATTCATCAAGGGTGGAATTTACCAAATCACCCTTTGCTTGGGCGACTACAACATAGAATTGTAGGTTGCCACTTACGATCCCCACTTACGGACAACAGGTGGGTTGACGACCCTTCCTGCTGGTCGTAGGTATGGCCAGAGACTTTGACATGGGATCTATGGCTCCCTAGGCTATGTCTTGACCAACGGAGGCCACTTACGCCCCATCATTTGACCTACTAGCCATGGGTCATGGCCGTTTGTTATGCAAACTTTGGATGTTTTGGGGTTTAACTTAGGGTCCTCCTAAAGAACCCATAGGTTGGTCCTTGGGGAGTCCTACCCAGACATTTAATCCATAAACATGAACTTCTACAAACTAGGGTATCCTCCTATCATTTTATATTCCAAATGACACACAAAAGCACATACATTATACAAGGACATACTAGCACATCCAAAGACTAGTTTTTGGTTGTCTTGGTCGTTCCTTGACGTTTGACCTAAAAGCCCCTCATTCCAGCCCTTGGATACTTTTTCTCATTAATTTAGAAAGTTATTAAATCTATAAACTCATGTGAAGCTATAGTTCATCCTAGTTTATTTTGAGGTTTGTAACATTCTCCCCCACTTGGACACTTTTGCCCTCGAATGACAGTAACATACTTACAACACTTTCAAGAGGTAAATAATCAAAACTATCAGCCCACCATAATACATTCAACAATTTCATTCAATATATCATGCTAGAAGAAACATCAACTTCAAACATATAGACTCAAAACACAACAAGAAGGTAGGAACAAGATCTACAAGATCATGATGCATTAAGAATCATCATTTCTTATTTCACTTTTTGGAGGAACTTTCTTCTCCACATTATAGCATGCCACTACTACATAATTAAGCACATCATACAAATTTCTCATAAAAGCACATTTATGCAACCTTTTAAAGATCAAATTTAAGCATGTTCATAAATCAACTCATGCAACATTTATGCAATTTGTTATAAAGGCATAAAAACATGCAACATTATAAAGGTATGAAGTAAACTCATTTTCACAAAGACTCCCACAAATATGTAACATGCTAGTAGGAAATTCTAAATCTCAAACTTTAATAGAATAGGAGAAAAGATACAAAATCCCATCATCCACACTACATTACCATGATCCCCCACATAGAAGGAACCCATCACAACACAAAAGGGAAACTCTAACTTACCGGTACGTTCATCTGGATTTAATTCCTTATTAGCTTGAAGGACATAAAAACCAATTATTCTTTTGTTCACCAACAACCAGACCATCATAAGGAGCTTGCTGTACAACTCTTCCTCTAGTAGTAATAGAAGGACAATATCTCACCTTGTGATCGTTCTTCCCAGTACCATAACACCGACTCAAACCGGCTAGAAAATTCCCAAAATGTTTCTTCCCACAAATTGAGCAAATAGGTTTTTCAAGTTAGGAACCACCACCTCTATCATAGTTAGCCTTAGGAGCACTAGGAACATGTTGATATAGAGACCTATTCTTCAACCTAGGTTGACCTTGCTCATCGGTTCTTCCCCTTTTCACATCTCTACTCATCCTCTCAAGTTTAGAGTCTTCAATGGATTGATCATACACGATAAGCCTAGATAGAGTCATGTTATCATTGAGAATTTCTGTACGACACTCTTTCTTCACAAGTTCAGAAATACCGATCAAGAACTTACTCATTTCATCTCTAGGGTTAGACACCAAAGATGGAGCAACATTAGAAAACAAGATAAATTTTAAGGAATACTCCTCCAAACTCATATTACCTTGTATAAGGATTATTAACTCCTCGATCTTAACCTACTTCTTCTCACGAGTAAAGTACTTCCCTAAGAATGCTTCCTTAAACTCTTCCCACTCTATAGGACCAGATTCAACTTGCATATTTTCCTTTTATTGTGTGTACCATACATGAGAAACCTCTTTCAATTGGTGTGAAGCCAACTTCGGCTTCTCACGAGAAGATACATCCATAGCATAAACTATCTTATAAACCTCATCCAAGAATACTTGGGGATCCTCTCCCACCTTAGATCCAAGAAAGGTAAGAGGATTCATCCTCACAAATTCCCTCAACTAAGAGGTCATGGTACTCTATAGAGCATTCAACCTAGGCCACACATATTATTTTTTCTTGAGCCTTCATGGCTTGGGATAGGGTAAGAAGACCCCTCTAACCTCCTCATGAGTCATGTCCGGGGAACCACTGGAACCTCATTCTTTCGATTAACTATATAGACTTGTTCTTCTCGGGGAGGAACTCCTTCATTCACTACTCTTTTTTCCACTCTTCTTGTGGGCATCTCTCTTGGATTCATATCCTATAAACACATGATAAGGGATTAGAAAAAGACATTTATGGAACTCAACTCTATGTCACATCACTAGAGTAATGACGAAAGTGAAACATCTATCGTCATAGAGACTCTTGGCTATAGATGAAAGATACTCTATTAGACATGAGCTCATGAGACTTTGAACCCTAAAAACCATTTAATAAATCTTAGGCTCAGATACCAAGTTTAATATAGCCGAAAAGTATCCCCTAGAATTAACATGACCTACTCGACCACTAAGAGGTCTTAAACAAGACCTTAGCATTCACTCATCGCATTTTCATAAAATGGTGTGGAAATTTATAACCTTCTAAGTAAATCATAGGGCTTCAGAGCGAACTCTTTTTTTAGAAAAATTCTTTATAAGCAAGTAGAAATCTAGTCTCACATTTGCCAAAGTAAACTCAAACGTTAAGAATCTCAAACTTAGGGACACGACCCTTACATTGAAATGAAACTTATGTCTAATACTAATTCTTAAATGAAATAAAACTAGAAACATAGTCCATGTCCTCAAACATATGAGGATATACCAAATCTTGAGAGAATTCTTCTTCCAGATCTTCAATTCTAGGGATCCTCACTTGCCACCACCTACACTTGTAAAAATAGAGAAAAATATGGAAGTAGTACTAAAGCACTCAGTATGATGACCACGAAAGGAATCATGTGAAAAGGGACATATTAGTTTAAATATGCTTTTCATGCTATTTTGATAAAATCTCATAAACAAGGTACAACATACATCATACAAGTCAATCATCACCATAAAAACTAATACTCCAAATATTCACAAGATATGACAATATTATTTAACTAACACATTAAACTATTTAAACCACTACATAAGGTTATCCTAAGACTCATCTAAGTAATACATAAGTAGCTAAACACCTAGATGATCCTCAAGACTACCCTAAGTAAGGATATTTCATTTCCCGCACAACCCAAAAAGTCAATATTCATTACTAGAGATACTAATGGAGACATTCATACATTTAAGGGGACTTCACATAATGGTCTTGGAAGACCTAGGGAACCCACTCTAGGACCTTCAAAGCCCACTAGTGGCATGTGTATATAGAATCCCATTCTACTACACTACAAGAAACTGTGCTTTTAACGACCAATTCTTAAAGAAGGAATATGATTCCGGTCGTTAAAAGTGTATTTATAGCGACACTATTTTTTTCAGTCATTAAAGATCCATTTTTATTTCATATTAGCGTTGTTATAAATATATACAAATATTAAAATAATCAATATCCAATTATTTATATACTAAAAGAAATACTGAAATTTTAATTTAATTTTTCTTCCTTTTTTTCAACAAAAACTCTCTACCCACTTCTCCAAAATAGAAAACATGGACTCAAAAATGTCTTCACTCCATCTTTTCTCTAAGAATTGAACAGGAGGCTCTTGGGGACACGTCTCTTAGATTTTCACGGTTAATAGCGATGGTTGGAGAAAAATCTTGAATTGTTGCAGGAAATCCGCAAGCCCCTTCTCCCCCATGTTCTCTTTGAGTGAAATCAGCTAAGCAGAGTCCAATGTGTGCGTCTCTCCAAGTTTTGTTAGAGAATTAGCATATACAGAGAACACGTTTGTCTTGTAGAAGCTATAAAAGTATGATCTTGATCTCTTTAGTTTGATTTACAGAACAACAAAATCATATTTTTCTTTTTACGACTTAGTTTGACTTTGCTTCGATTGAAACTATTCAGACCTTATCTTGGTGTTTCCATCTCTGCAAGGTATCATTTGATTACTATAACTCTGAATGGCTTTATGGAATACTTGATTATGGGAGACTTTTTTCTCTCAATTTTAGGGTTTTCCCAATAATGGGTCATCTGGGTATTTTTGTTCTTTTCTTTTGGTGTTCTTGAACATACGTATATATTAGTCAATTTTTTTCTCTCAATTTTAGGGTTTTTCCAATAATGGGTTTCATCTGGGTTTTTTTTTCTTTTGGTGTTCTTGAACTTATGTATATATTAGTCATATTGATATTTTCGCCATCCTTACTTGCTTGTTTGTGCGAGTGGTCCAATTTTCCTGTGTTTATCGAGTTAGATAATTGATAGAGGATCCACTTATATTCATGTAGAATGTGAGCCAGACAATAAGTAGAGTCTTGAAAAGTATCAATAACTTGTGTACCATAAATTTCAATTAGAAGTGAGTGTAAGTTGGGTACTAAGGAATGTTTAAGTTCATAAAAGATGGAAAGTAATTCGAACAGTAAACTGTTATGAACAAAAATTGGTAAAAATTTAATTCTAAGGCATTTATTAGGTGTTTACAAGTCTTGCAGGACAAGAGGAAAAGAAAATTTGAAATATTATAGCCTCTAATATGAACTTTAATACTTCGTTCCTCATCTTCACGAAATCAGTAAAAAATCACTATTCAAATTCCTGCTCCACTATTTTGAGTCTCTGATTAGAAATGATGAGTAAAATAACATTGATCAATTGATTTTTAGGCTCCCCTACAACGTCCACAATACTTTTGTTAGATGGTTTAGTAGTATTCTTATCTATTGCATAATGTGAACCTCTGTTTGTTTGTGTCTTAGCCGATGGACTGTTGAAACTTGTATTATTTTCATAACTTGATATCTTCTGTTAGTGCTTACAAATAATTTTTTTTAAAAAATAAAGTATATAACATGTTGTTGGCCTGCTTTAGCATATGATAAAACGTTTTTGTTCATCTGTAGTGTTGTCATCTTAGTTGTTACCAGCAGGTGTTGTTAGATGTTTGACTAACCTGCTGCTTTACCTTTTAACATGTTGATTTACCTCCTAACCTGTTGCTTTACCTGTTGAACTGCTACTTTAGCTACTACTAGTAGATGGTGACATATTGTTAAGGGTCCTTAGGTGTTTAGTTGCAACTTTATAGTAATATGATCTTTACAGAATCTTCTCTACATAATTACAATATATTCAGAAGGAAATTTCTTAGAATTTGAGAATTTATTCAACAGGGGCACGTGTCAAAAGAAGAAGCACAATCTTTCGTCGTCACTACTCAACACTTTTTGTTCATCAAGCTTGGTCATTTGGTTGTATTCCTCTTGTCAATTGCTACTGATATATAGATTCTTAGAGTGTTCTTCTCATCAAGGTAAGTTTCTACTTTTGAACATGTATTAATAATTTTTATTATATGTTATATCTTATGCATTTAAATTGTTTTACTTATGAATTGGTGTTGGTTTTTAAGCTAATTATGGATAAAATTTCCATATGTCTTCATGATATACATATTTTAATTTTTAAATGAGAAAAATATGAATTGTGTGTAGTGTTGATTGTTTCTCTGATAATGTTTAGCTGAAGTAATATGAGACATGAGTTGTGCTGAATAAAGATAAAGGTAATAACTAATCAATACGTTTAGTAAGTCTTAAGCCAAGTTGAAGAGTAAAGTTCTAGTGATTTGGTAGTTTGGTGCTTTTATATCTTTCTAGTTCAGAGAACTTCACTTCCTTTGATCTATTAATCATTCAACAGTATGGTCATGATAAATGTTGTTTGTTACAACACTTTATTGTTTGCCATACATTTGCTCGTTACATGTTCTATAATTTCACATGAAAAAACGAGTATCTTATCCATCTTTGCTCTTCTCACCTATAGTTTATGCTAAGAAGCTGAAAGGGAACAATTTCTTTGAAAATGGGCGTGAACAGGAATGCATATATTTATGTACCAAATCGGTTTCTGATTGTAATTTGGTTTTTGATTGGAATTTTATGTTAACACTTCTAGATTGGAGAGAATTGATTTGAAACTGATTCTAGGCTATTTTATTTATAAAAAATCTGGTAACATTACTCTATATATCCACAAGTATAATACAACTTGTCTTCTGTCCTAGTTAATTTGTCTTCTGTCCTAGTGTTCTTTTTTTTTATCCGAAAACTTTGTGTTTCTCTCATTCTGAAGGCTCCCAAGAAATACCATCAGGGATCATCAACAAACATCCTCTTGATGGTCTTGTAAACTTTCCGGCGACTCCAACTCACAAATGCCTCTATCGAATTCTGAGGCAACCCATCTCAATCCAAAAATGATTAAAATAAACTCCATATGTCAAAGGCTTCTAGATAATGTAGGAAAAGGTGGTTGTTTGTTTTCATTTGACAATTATAAAGAAAACATCGGTAACCAACTGATACCCTTTCATGTTTAGGATAGCTATGGTAAGATTCCCATTGATAAGGGCTAACAAACTAAAGCCCCTGTTCTTAGTAGGTACTGTTCTCTAAATTAATTTCTAGGGCCAATAGTTTACAACCTGATCTTTGTTTCCAATCTTTCCATGGCATTCTTTGACATAGACATTTTCTTTACTTGTGTATATCATTCTGTACGGAATACTTGCATCGATGTCAGCTATCAATTTCAGCAAGACCTCTAACTCCTAGGCTTTAGAAATTCATTTGAAATGTCCATTCAGATGTTGTTTCTCAATTTTTTTGCAGTTTAGAAGACCTTGTGAAGTTTAATATCATATAAACCGGGATAAGGTGTTTCAACCAAGCCATTTATCTTTCGAAAAATTGACATGCTCTCTATTACGTGAATATAACTGTACCTTTTTTTGAATTCATTACCCAACTTGCTAATATATATCCAAAGTGCTACCCCATAGTAAGCATTAGATATATATAAAAAAATATTCACAAGGCATAAGGTAAGAACCTAATTATCTTAGTTTGAGGATTTGTTCTTACTAATGACATGTTAGGTATTAAAATTGCAGTCCCTTATGTTAATAACTAAGAGTAAGCAGATCATAGTTAGTAACGAAGTCCTAAAAATTTTGATAAGGCCTAAACGACAATCTACGAATAGTAAAGAGTTTCAATATTCTCATAAAAGTAATAAAATCTCTTGAATGAACCTCCTATCTAAAAGAGTAACCAATTTTAAGGTACATTTAAATATAAAATCTCTTATGATTGTATGTCTTTCTTAAGTGATAGATAGTAATTTAATTGACTAGTAATCTTAGCTAGCTAGTTAGTCAGTCATTCAAATGATGACTAGTTATGGCATTTACAAAAGAATAGAGTTGTATAAACTCTCTCAAATCTCTTGGCATATTTTTTTTAAAATAAGTGCATAATTGAAGAATCACACCTTTCTTGATTTATAATATTTTAATGTCATTTTCATTGCACTTTTCACTCAGATATATATATATATATATATATATATATATATATATATATATATATANTATATCATCTAAAAGTTATAACTGATACATCGCTCCAATGTTAAATATCTTCTGATTATATTTACTACCCAATAAGACATAATAATTATCTAATTCTGTAAATGTACATGAACAAAGTATAAATTTATAATTGCAACAATCACTAAACAAATAACTAATAAAAAATCACATAAGTAGTTTTCTGAAACATACCTCAAATCTTTCAGAAAAAGGTCTTCTTCAACTTTTAAACAATAAATGGTTAGGTCTTACTTATGTTGGTGTATTTGTAATATCTTTTGTTGAATGAAGATTAATGGAACCTAAAAAGGAATGGATGAAACTTGTTCAAGACAGACTTGATAATTCTTACATCATTGGGGTGGAAAAATTTATGGATTATGCATTTACAAAATTGGGAGAAACACAAGAAATACGTTGTCCATGCATCAAGTGTTGTAATACATCTTCCAAAACTCGTGAGATGGTTAGGTCACATCTATTAGTGTATGAAATAATGCAGGGTTATACTTTTTTGTATCATCACGAGGAGAGGTTAGGTGAACCAGAGTCAGATTCTGAATTTGTAGCGAACAATAACATTGAAAATGATGATGATGAGAATGAAATGCATGAGCTCTTAAGGGATTTACACCCCAATTTCACTGAAGAGAATATGAACACTAATATTGATGATTTTTTTCAGGCAGAATCAAATCCTGAAGTAAAACGATTCTACGGCCTGTTAGATGATGATGAACAACCATTATATGAAGGTTCGAAAGCAAGAAGACTTTCTACTTTGATTAAGTTACTTCATATTAAAACTATTGGTTAATGGAGTAATTCTTCATTCATAATGTTGTTGAAGATGCTAAAGGTAGATTCATTGCCTAATGGATCAAATTTAGAAGAATCATATTACGAGGCAAAGAAGGTAATTCGAAATCTTGGACTTTCTTATGATAATATAGATGCGTATAAGAACAATTGCATGTTGTACTGGAAGGATGATAAGATTCTTGAATTTTGCAAAGTGTGTGGCGCATGTAGATGGAAGGAAAATAAACGCAATGGGGAAACCCAATGTAAACGTGATAAAAAAATACCATGAAAGACTTTACGTTATTTTCCTCTAAAGCCAAGACTTCAGAGATTGTTTATGTCCTCAAAAACATCTTCTTTGATGAGATGGCATCATGATGAAAGCGTTGATGATGGAATAATGAGGCACCCAGCTGATTCAGCAGCATGGAAGAGACTTGATGAACTTCATCCATCTTTTGGTAATGAGCCTCGTAATGTTCGACTCGGACTTGCTAGTGATGGTTTTCAACCATTTAAAAATTCAAAAACACCATATAGCATTTGGCCTATTGTACTTATTCCTTATAATTTGCCACCTTGGTTATGCATGAAGTAAGCAAATTTTATTTTATCGATGCTTATTCCTGGTCCTAAATGTCCCGGGGATGCAATTGATGTTTATCTCCAACCTTTGATAGATGAATTAAGGAATTATGAGAAACTGGAGTTGAGACCTTTGATGCGTAAACTAAACAAAATTTTATGCTACATGCAGCTTTATTATGGACCATTAATGATTTTCCAACATATGGAAATTTGTCAAGATGGAGTACCAAAGGAAAATTAGCTTGCCCATGCTGCAATAAAGAAACTCTTTCAACTAGGTTGGTAAATAGTCAAAAGGAGTGTCATATGCGCCATAGATGCTTTCTTCCTCGTAATCACAGATGGATGAAAGATAAAGATTCCTTTGATGGCACAAATGAGCAAAAATTACCGCCAAAAATGTTATCTGGTAATGATATACTTGATCAAGTAGGTGATTTAGAATGTCTAACATAATCAAAGGATCCAAGGAAGAATATTAAAATATCACACAAGAATAGAGCTGATAATTGGAACAAGAAAAGTATTTTCTTTGATCTTCCATATTGGAATACCCTATTGTTGCGACATAATTTAGATGTGATGCACATTGAGAAGAATATTTTTGATAATATTTTGGGGACAATCTTATATGTCAAAGGAAAAACTAAAGATACCTGGAATTCTCGATTGTGTTTGCAAGCAATGAAGATAAAGAAGGAATTGCATCCGATAGAGAGAGAAGATAAATATGAGTTACCTACTGCATGTTACACATTATCTCCTACAGAGAAGAACAAATTCATCACTTTCTTAATGAATTTAAAGGTCCAAGATGAGTTTTTATCAAATATTTCTGAATGTGTCAACCTTAAAGATCGAAAACTATTAGGATTGAAAAGCAATGATTGCCATGTTATTTTACAACATTTACTTCCACTTGCTTTACGTGGTATGCTCTGCAAATGTGTTCTTGAACCACTTATTGAGTTGTCAATATTTTTTAAGATAGTCGGAGCAAAATGCTTAAGAGTAGATGAGCTAGAGCATATAGAAGCCCAAATTCCAATAACTTTGTTCAAGTTAGAAAAGGTATTCACTCTTGCATTTTTTGATATCATGGTCCACTTGCCAATTCATTTAGCTAATGAAGCTGAGATTGCTGGACCTATCCAATATCGATGGATGTATCCGGTAGAGTGATGGCTATCATTTATTCGTAACATGGCTCGCCCATAAGGTTGTATTGAACAAGGATATATAGCATTTGAGTGTATGGACTTTTGTTCAAGGTATGTGCATACGATGTAGACAAAATTTAATCGCCACGAAAGGAATTACGATGGTGGTTCTATTGAATATGATGGAGGTTTAGAAATTTTTCTCAACCCAGAAAAAGTTTGAGGGGTGACAAACCATTCAATCTTGAGTCAAGCAAATTTGAGCTTGCACATTTTTATATTTTGAAGAACTATGATGAAATTCAACCATTTCTCGAGTAAGTAATGACTCATTCAAATAATTTACTCTTATAATTTACATATCCTTCCATAAAATGACATTTTATACTTCAAATTCTTTGTATAGGATTTTCACAAATTTCAATTAATACATCCAAAAATCATTCAGAAATTAAATAGAATAAACAATTCGTTAGTTGGTTAAGATTAAAGGTGACAAGTTAAGCATTTGTATATATTACATCAAATTATGAACAATATTTTCTAAACAATGTACTTAAATTTGATATGTTGTGGAATTGCACAAACACGATGAGAGTAAGAAAATAAAAGATCTGCTCTCATTTTCACGTGGTCCTCTTCCATATGTGACATGTTTTAAAAGCTATGATACTAATGGATATAGGTTTCATGTGCGAGATCATGATAAAGGTTTGAGAACTCAAAATTGTGGGGAGTTGTAGTTGGTGAGATAGATGAAGAGAATAAAAATATTGATTATTACGGAGAGCTAACTGAGATTCTTGAATTAAAATTTATTGGTGGGAGAAGAGTGGTTTTATTTCGATGTGAGTGGTTTGACGTATATCTTCAACAAAGGGGAATTAAAGTAGATTAATATGACTTTGTAAGTGTCAACTGCAAGCGATTTCTGAAAATAAATGAGCCTTTTATTTTAGCCAATCAAGCATCACAAGTGTTTTGCTGATAATCTTGCAAATAATGGATGACATATTGTACAAAAGGTTCAAGCTCGTGATTCTTTTGATGTTGGTGACAAACAGAATGACGATTAAACATAGCTTCAAGGAATCTAGGAGGCAGTTTTGACTTTGAATTCATGTTTTACTTCTGAGTTCTCATTTTATTATACTATGGTGTTGAATTTGAACCTAAAAACACCCTTGATGTTTATTTTATATTCTCAAGTATTTTCTTCGTGATTCTATAGTTGGTCTTATATATGGACTATTTATTAGTAGTAACGTATTATTATTTATTTAGGATTAAATTGCTCTTAAAACATTGAAGCTTGTTGGGATTTTATGCGTAGATTCTGAGTGACTTGTAATTAATTATTTTTCTTTGTCAAAGATTCTTTCATAATATCCATCTTCTTAAACTGATATACTATTCCTGGGTTGACCAAATCCCTGTCACTATTTTGAGATGTAGATTAGTTAGGTTGTAGATATTTGGAAATTAACCACTTTCAAAATGTCAACTTCATGTCATTTTTCATTCTAGAAAGCTATTCTTATTCTAGTTAATATTGTTTTATCTTGGTAGTTGTACCTATAGAAAGGTATGTATTATTGAAAACTTGTTCAGTGACTTTTCTTTTATTGGATGAACTAACCAAGAAGTTATTTTTCTACTAGGTTTACATGGATTCATCAAAAATTCAAAACTATGGAATGAAATCAACTGTTAAGCCTAATAAACATGCATACCTTCCAACTGGTGCTTTAGCAATTAGGGGACAAGGGAAAATCTTACAATCTTTAGAATCTTTAAGAGTAAGGGCTGAGGAAAGTAATCCAATAAGAAAAAGTCTAAACATCAATACATCAATATCTTATCGAAATGATACATTAAAAAATATTCATCGTGTACCTCCTGGTTTTTATCCAGCTACATTAAAAAATATTGATCGTGTACCTCCTGGTTTTGATCCAGCTGAAGATAATGTTCCCTGCTCTCCAGAAGTTGAACTAATGCAAGATGCTCAAACAAATGAAATAAGTATTTATTGTCTCAAACTGTTTTTTTGTTGTTTTTGGAGTGATGAAACTCTTCTTTATGTCCGATCTGAATTAATTTGCAGGTGCATGTGAGTCTGAAAATGCAAAAAAAGTTAGAGGAACCAACATTTGTAAAAATGTTGCACGACTCAAACCTAGAGAAAATTTAAATATCAATTTTTACCAAAATCGAGTTGTTGAAAAAAATTATGCCTCATTTGTGAGACACTTGGTTATTTTAATTCCTGATCGTAATATGTGCCCATTACGGGTGCACTCATGGACAGACATTAAAGAGGATCAGCTAGAGCACATGTGGGATGCTTTAACAGTAAGTATTTGTGTAGTTTTATTAGCTTCATATCTGACTTCTCATACCAAAAAAGTAAGATGAATGTGCTATAATTATGAAAAACATGTGGGACTATTAAGGTAAGTATTTAGAGAGCTATTAGCTAATTGCATCAGATCTTACTTCTCATATTAAAAAAGTAAGACTACGATACATTTTATGCCAAACATTTGGTATTCTGTTATTTACAGAGCTATTAGCTTATAGCTTCATTTTGACTTATCATCTGGAAAAAGTAACACTAACGCGACATATTTTAGGTCGAACATGTCGGATGTTATGATGATTATTTAGAGAGCTTTCACTTTATCTATAAAACGTTATAGTTATGTTTGCTAATAACCTATATGTTGCTGTTGTAGTTTGTATTATCTACTCTCTCGATCTCGCTTATTTTTTCCTTCTTTCACTTTATCCAGTCCATCATACAATCACGCATTTATCATGACATATATATCACCTTCCACTGGAAGAGTACCATAAGTTTGAAATCTAGATTCAGTTCACTTCTAGTTTGGCTGAAAGTTCGAGTTTATGTTTAATGGTACTTGTGAAATATTGCAGGATAAATTTAGTTGTGACTACATGAATGCCATGAAAGAACATGTCCTTCAGCACATGAGAAGGTTGTTGAATAAGTGGAGAGGATCACTTCACAAGATTATGAAGTCTAAGCCATTTGGTGATGCTCTTAGAGATGTGCCAAGAGGGGTAGACAAGACTGATTGGGAATAGCTGGTTTAGGAGAATTTCTTAAGTCACAAGTTGATGGTATAAATTTAAAGTATTTATTTATTAACATGCTATTTGAAGTTACTAACTATAACTTTTATGGTATGTTGTGAATAAAGGAAAAAAGTGAAAGAAACATTGTCAACAGGTCCAAGTTGAGTATGCCTCATCGTACAGGGAGTAAGCCTATAGGAGAAATTATATATGAATTGGTAAGCCTATTAGTCTCTTGTTTTCTAAAATGATTTAAAATGATTTCCTTGACTTGTTTATTTATATGTTAAGGGAGGTAAAGATGGTAAACCACCAAAAACGGATACGATCTTCTTCGAGACTCTTTAGAAGGATAAAAAGCTTGTCAAACCTAAAACTAATGCAAATTATGTATGTTTAGTGATAAATTTTATTTTAAATCATATAACTTTATGTGTTGTATTATTTTAAGTTTTCTTGTATTCTACAGGATGAAATCCAAAAATTGTTTCAATCTGATTCTTATCTTACAAATATTGAGCTTGTAGAAAAGTGTTTTGGACCTCAATGTAAGAGTCACGTAATTGGATTTGATGGAGGGATAACGGCTAAAGAGTTGAAATGTGGGAATTTTTCAAAGGCTGAATTATTAGATAGATTGAATGCACGTGAAAAAGAAAATGAATAACTAAAACGACGAATGGATGAGTTATAGAAAAAATGTGAAGGCATGGATGAGCTGGAGAGTAAATATGAACAGCTTGTGAGAGTACTATTTAGTCAGCCTTCAACACTTGTGTCTTCAAGTGATCAATAGATAGTACCATTAAACAAGTTAGTAAATCGATTTTTCTTTCTTTTTGTGATGTACTCAAGATACAAGGAAGGACTTCGAATGGTCAATTTTTTCCTTAGTTTCTTGTTATAACCTGCTTTCTATTTACCATGTACAATTGATTCCAAGTATCAACATCCTAATTGTCTCTAGTAGAGTGCAAAATTAAGTCCCATTACATACTGAATGTTGTATTTTAATTGTTGCCTCTAAGTTTTACTCTTCATCTGGTTATTTGGACAAACTTAACCTATGTTTTTATTTTTAAGGTGAAAGTAGTGTTATATTAGGAGGTTTCTAATGGTACCATGTTTCAATATATGGCATCCATATCTAAATGATAATGTTGGCTGTCTGTTGTATTTCAGCATGTAGATAAACACTTCCTTTTATAGTACAAAGCTTTTTGTCGCATTCTTTCATAGTGAATATTCTATTTCTTTTCCAAAATATAGCATATGTTATGTTCTCACTGAATCCTCGATTAACTAAAGGATCCCTATTTACTAGAACGATATTACAAAACATCATACGAATCCGAGCATACACAGTACACACAATCCTGGCCAAAAGCAACAACTTTATCATCTGTCTGATTCCTAAGTGAAACATCTTCAAAATGCCTCACATCTTTTTTCTGCCAAGACAATTTCTGCGCAAATGCCTTTTTTTTGTAACTAACGGTTTCATTACTCACCAATGTAAAGCAATTACAATCTCTATATCTAACTACACACAACTAGCTATCCAATACATCCTAGAGCTCCTACTCAGTCACAACCAAATCTGAAAGTAGACATGAGACCAATAATCCTGGTTGGGCCTCGAACACTCTCTTTTGCGGTGGCATTTGAATCTATACTCCTTTTTTCAGAGAATCTCATATTCTCATCCATAGACAGTGTAAAATTTCTATGTGGACCATTTTGAAAACTTGAGCTTCTTGTGTCTTTCCCTTTACACTCCTTGTATCTTCGGTATGATGTTGGTACCATGTCAGGGATTGAATTAGCTTGGCGTGGATCATTGTCTTTGCATGCTGACCCTTCTTGTCTTAATTATCAATGTTTTCACTCCTATTTGATCCAAGTTTATTTTTCTCTTACAGTCAATTGTTAGTTGATTAAAATTATTCCGATGAATCCCTTCCTGCTGCATGAATGTTTCATTTGTCATTGTGTCTTCTAGTTGATTTACTTCTCTGTATCTATGTACTATAATTGCATGTGTCGTTCCTTGAAGTATATGTATCTCCCCTATTTTTCGTGTATTCACATAGTATTTTCCAATCCTTATTGAGGATCCTTGTTAGGCCTAATGAATCTGATTCCACCAACTCTTGATATTGGCAACTCTTGAATGTTTTCATGTTCTGCTTCATTTATATTAGAGATGTTACTGTAGCAAGAAGAAAATATATTATGCCTCCCTCTTAGAAAAAAAATAAGTTGGTGCCTTTGGATGTTCTCTCTATTTTGGTTTGATGATTGTCCTACTTTTTCTTGTGTGATTTCTTTATTAAATTGGTAGTCTGATTCCCAAAAGATGACCCATCAAAAGTTTGCAAGGTTAAAAAATCATTAATTCGTATATGTATACTCTCCTTCTGTTTGAAACTTCTTAATTATTTCCTATAAGAAAATTAAAGGTAGTTTCAGCTTCAAAAAGCTGCTGATTTCGTGGGACACTACAAATATATCTTTTAACTCCTATTCCTCTCTCTTATTATGTTTTTTTCTACTACCAAAAAAGAAACAATATCTCATTAATACTACTAATTAGATTCGAATTAAGTTTGTACAAAAATTCTATGATAATTGATAAGGATTTTTGAGAGGAAAGCAGGAAATAGTTATGCTAGTCCCTTGTTAGTGTATTCTGTTTTGTTGGCCTTACAAAATCATTGTTCATCATTGCAGAAAATTGTTAAATACTTAATAGATATTAGGAAGAGACTACAAGTTATTGCTGACATGCCTTCTTTTTTTCAGACATTAATGTTTTGCATCTTTTAAAGTATGTTTTAGTACATACTTTTTTATTCCTTGCTTTTAATTGACATAAGTTTTTATCTTACAGATCTTGAAATTCAATATGAAGAATATACCGTTCAACAACGTACAGAGAAATTTGAAGTTCATGATGGCTTTCACTTTAGTTAGGGTTGGTTTAAATTAAAGACAATGTCATATCGTTTATTTTTTGCTATTTTTCTCTTTTTTTGAATATGATATATCTTTCTTTAATTATTTTTTTAAGTAGGAGACTTTCTATAATGAATTCAATTATTTACTGTATAAAATTTTGTATAATTACGAATGAAATTGGTTGCTTCAAACTCTGTTACAATTGGCTTCTTAAAATTATTTGAATAAACTACACTTAGCGACAGGAAATGTCGTCGCTAATAGTATTTGTATTGCAAATAGAATATAATTAACGAAAACCTTTTTGGTTGTTAGAAGGCCTTGTACAAAGGGCAAATCCGGTTATTAAGAATGTCATATAACGACCGGAATTTACGTTGCCGTTAGAAAACCTTTTAACGAGCGGATTTGAATTTGGTCGTTAACTTTTAACGTCGGGACTTTTAACGACCGATGACGACTGGATTTATGACGGTCGTTAATTGCTTTTAGCGACCGAATTTGGACTTATAACGACAAAATTTCCCTTCGTTAAAAACCATCTACCTACACGATGTAGAACCTCTCCAATAGCTAAAGTGTACAACCCACTTAATGAGAATAGACATTAACCGACATAGACAACACTAGCTAGGAAGGAAATCTGGTGTCATTAGACCCCACATTGTGGAAGGTGTTCTACTTGCCAAAGGTAGAACTAAGGAAACATCAAATGTAGGCACATGGTTTAAATGATATCAGAAGTATTCATTGTAATCTAGTCTCATACTCAGGTAGAGCCACTACCTTAAGCATATATACTCGGTGCTTTGCCTTGTTCTGGTATAGTAAGTTCATTCACATAAGAGTATTTCAAAAGGTACAATCTCTATGCCCTACCAACTCATAATACCACAACAAAGAAGGGATACACAAGGGTCTACTGATCAAGGTTCATTAGGATACCTCATTCATGAAATGGGTACAATTCTAGGTCTATCCGATTCATTTAACTATAAACCTTCTTTTAATATTCAAGGTTTGCATGTTAAGTTAGGGTCCTAGACTAATCAAGAAGGTGAAACCATTCTCAGGTCTATCGGTTTGAAATTATACTTTAGAAAACCTCATTTATCATTCATGTATCAATTAGGGACAACTAGGTCTACTTAAAAAAGAAACCATATCAACATAAAAGACTCTTCATAGTCCATAATCATCACATACAAACATTTACAGGAAATATTCTTTCATTCACCATGTCACATAGTCTTAAACAAGTTCATTTTAACATCATATATCAATATCACAATAGGTCTATCCTCCAAATAATAACATAACAAACCTTCAATTCACATAATAGAACCATCAAGATCACTATAATACCTCGAAAATGACTTAGGTGAATGTAGATCCTAACACGTTTGTCATGAGGGTGTCCTAAATTTTGTTATAATGTGGTATTGAGGTAGTGTCTAGAGTTTTAGGTTATTTGGAAGTGAAATGTCAAGGGACGACTAAGACGTTTGACGACTAAGTGACCTATGTTCCTCATGTATGGTTATGTGCCTTAATATGTGTTTAATGAGATGATGAGGTTATTAAAGGATTTATTATGGTGTTTATAGGAAGTGTGTTGAGTTTCATAAAGTTTGGAGGTCAAACGTCCAAGAACATCCATGATGTTCGAAAGGTTTGCCTTGAAACGACCTTGTGTGTCTTAGTATGTTTCGTCGAATTTTACGTGTTCGTTTTGGATGAAATTTATGTGGGAGGTCCTAAACTCGTATACAAATATATTCAGATTGGAAACGTCCAGTAAAATATCCCCAAGGACCATCCAAGGATCCTTGAGAAAGGACCCAACCCAAGAGCCAAAGATGTCAAAACCAGCCCAACCTACGGATGGCAATCAATGACTCGTAAGTCAATCCATGCCCCGTAGGTGAAGGGAGTAGGTTGAAAATTAGGTGTGGTAGGAGAGGCATCCAAGGACCAATCTCTGTCCCAAACCACGGACCAACAGGACGGTCCGTTGGTTGGCAAACGGGCCGTTGATGGCTAGGCATGATATGGTCGGTCAATTGCGCAGCTTATTGTAAGTTGCAAGGGTGAAGTTGTAAATTCACCCCACGTCCAAATAAGACTTTGGGCGGTTTCTTAGGGGTACTTTTGGTATATTAAACATGTTTATAACCTTAAAAACCTAGGGAGAATTCATTTTTCAAAATCAAAACCCAAAAAAATCGTAAAAATTCTCTTGAACTCCGTTGAAGCCAAAACAAAAGGAGGAGCTTGGATTGGAGGTTTGAGTTGTGGTTGTTCATCAAATTGATGGATTAGATTCATTAAGGTATGGTTTTTTATACTTGAAACTCTATTCATCAAGGAGTCAATCTTCAGATGTGAGTTTTCAAAATTGAAATCTATCCATGAGTTCTTGCATTAAAGGTTTTAAATCATTTATTATTGATTGAATTTTTTTAATTATATGATTTTATATCAATTAAACTATGAACCCATGTAATTGATGAACCCTAGTTTTTGACTACTTTATGGGTTAAGTGATATTCACTTAATGCCTATGAATTCTAGCGGAGTTTTCTCTCATCTATTGAATGATGTAATAGTTGTAACCAATTGATGTCTAATTGTTCTTATATTTATAAAAACGTTTTTAATTATTAAATCATGATAAATTGAAGTTTATACAGTGATTTGAACGTGATTTCACTCCAATTGAACGATGAATCCATGTTCCTTCCTCAAATCGATTTAGCCTTGCATGGGATTTGTGATCTTGACTTGTTATCGATTGAATTATTATTCTATTACGTTGAATCTCCTATATATACTGTTGTTTACGTGAACTAATGTTGAATAGTGTGTAATGGATACATGAGGATCAATGTATGAAGATTTGAACATGTTTAGTTTAGTTTTACATGATTCACTGTAACATTGGCTTCTTAATAATTTAAAGTGGATTTCCATTAAGTTGAGGTTCTTGTAGCTACTGTTTTAGGTTAATACCATGGTTGGATTATGGATATAAATCTTGTATGACCAAAGTAGAGAAGTCTTGGTTTAAATTAATCTAGGTTCTTCTAGTCTATGTATTTGTAACTTGTGATCTTGACGTTAGGTTAGTTTCTATATGAATTGATCATGGTTAATGTCTATAGCTGCTGCCTATAACAAAATATGAGGATTAATTATATTTAATGAATGCAATATGGGCCAATTCATGATAGTTTGAATAGGATTAACCTATGTAAACTTACCTTCCATGAACTCCTTATATGAAGCATGCTTGTATCGACCTTAATGACAATTGTAGTAGTGTCCCATCTAGACTATGATTTCATTAGCTACTGCCTAAAATTTACCTTATTGGTAAATATGATTTATGATCAATACTTTGGTAAAATTTATAAGATGGCCTATTCTCTCTACTCTACATTGAATTGATAGTTAAATGTCTACAATAGTATCTTGATCGTGAAGTGCTTAAGCATGTCTTCAATGTGACTAAGTGTAGGATTAGCTACTGCCTTAGAGTGATATGATTCATGAAATATTATATATGAACATGTGCTTAGGATGATAATTTTAGAAGATTCATGAAATATTATATATGAACATGTGCTTAGGATGAAATGTTCTTCTACTTCCTAGTACATGTGATATGCCTTGTATTATGTTATAGTATGATCTTGTAGAGTCTTGTACATGGTTTCTTCTATGATTAAAGTACATTTAGATACTGCTCTATATATTAATAATTGATGAACAAGGTGTATTGATCAATGATGATCAAAGGGTGAGAAATTGGTAAGAATCTTATCTCTTCTACTTTTCGTATAATATTGTAGTTGATGAAGTCTTGTATGGCATTTTGTGGTATGGCCCACCTTATGGTGACGGTGTTTACTTTATTGTCAATATATATATATATATATATATATATATATATGTTGACCATGTCCTTGAAGTCAAATTGATGAATATATGAACATGTGCTTAGGATGATACTATTAGAAGATTATGCCTACTTTCCGATTTTAGTTGTGATCTAGGGTGTATGGCTATTGTATGAGCATATTTATATCCATGTTAGGGGGAAGTGTAGGTTCTGCCATTAATGATTTAAATGGTTAAACATCCCTTACCTATGTACCCCTATGTGAATGCATGAATAGTACAAGTTAGGAGTCGTAAGTATAATATGAAGTTGACTTCTCTCCTATGCTATTGTGTGTTGTGTGGTATATACTTGAAAGTGTAATGTGGTATAAGAGGGTGGCTGCCTGGATATGTTATTGATAGCCATTATGTGATCATGTTGACCAATGTATACATACTCACACACATGCATGTTACAAGTAGTATATGTCATTGTGTCTAAATGAAAGGTTGTTCTCATATTCACTAATATCTACTACTATACATGTAATCTACATATATGTGAAGTATGTTATGTATTCCTTACTAGGATGACTTGATAGGTGTACTAGTATGGCAAAGGGTATGAACTTTGCCTGTGCATTGTACATGTGTACCTCGATATTATAGTTCTAGTTTCGGTTTCTACATGTATGAATATGTATGTATGAACATGTGTGACTTAATGTGTTACGTGAAAGGATTCCTCACATGTATGTATATACACACACATGTAAGATCTAGTCAAGAGAGGGGCCTTGAAAGATGTATTCATGTGTACCCTAAACTAGATGATGCTTTACATATGCTATGTTCATGTGAATGGAATCTTTACATGATTTAGGTTGGTGCTTTCATCTATGACCTATGAGTTAAGCATATGACGAGATGACTCTCCTAAAGCTATGTTTTATAAAGTAAAAATATACTAAAGGTTTTCAATTAAGGGAACTTAACTTAGCATCGAGTGAACTTTATTATGAGTGTGTGTCTCTTTCTATGGTAGGAAGATAGGTCACCATAAATATCATGAGGTGGATAACCACAATGACTCAATTGGCATAAATAGGTTTCCATAAGTGAATAACTTTAATGCCTAATCTTTGCATAAAGAGGGTTTTCACATGTACCTCCAAGTTCCATACCTATGTTGCCACCATAGGATACTAGCTAGTGGTTCCACCTAGAAAGTTATGTCACATTTGGTTCTACTATGACACCGGATTCCATGTTTAGCATCACATGGTCTATGTCGGTCAAGGCTATAGTTTCCCTAAAGTAAAATTGACAATGAAAGTTAATGACTAGGACCATAACTAGAATGACTTAAGGGAGGTTACTTAGGATAGGTAGAAGTAACTAACCCATCCAGACATTGTACAAGTAGCTCCTTAGGAAGTTGTAGGAATGTGTTCTAATGCATGTTATGATGTATATGCTTTTTATGCATGACTCTGTAGTATTGGTCTACTTGTTATAAAGATATGTATTGTATGTGTCTTTAGCATGATGTTGATCTTGTTGACTGTATGATGAAAGTCTTGACTTAACTATGTCTATGTTGTACTATACTTCTATGATGGTATGTGTCGTCTTGTGTCGATGATATGTAGGGTTTTTGTTGTGATCCTAAGGTGACAGATTTCACCAAGTATCCCTAAAGGATTACTTTGGAGACTAATGAGTTCGAAGGAAGAGTTCACTGTAAATGGGATTTAGCTCACTGTAAAGTGACCTCAAATTGGACTTAAATTCTATATGTGCTTTTATATGATGTTTGTCCTTTGATTGTATTTCTATGAAGTATGAAAATGATGTAAATGTTGTTGCTTAAAGGTTTCATAAGGATTTACTCAAAAAGGAATGCAATATAATTTTCAAGAAAATGTACCTTTTAAATGCATGTTTTTGCATGGTTGTAATACTTAGTGAATTCTTGTACAATCCCATTCTTCTATACTTTTTACACAAAGTGTAGGTTATGGATACTCAAAGGATGTCTTGATGGTGATGATCTTGATAGGTGATTCCCAAGATCAAGGAAAGGAATCCTTAAGTCCAAGGATGTCCTAATGTGTACTTATTGTAAAGTCTATTCAATATTGTATAGTTTTGTATTATGTCTTAAGGGTCGTGTCCCTAATGTAATATAATGTTGTTGAGTCTAAGATGTCAAAGAGACTTAGAGTCTATATATGTATGATGACATATATTTTATATATATATATGAAGTAAAGTTTCTAGCATATGAGGTGCTATGAAAAGTTTTCAATTTTTCTGCTAAATTTACTATGTCGATGCGATGAATGATAACTATAGGCTTGTATAAGACCTCTGAGAATTCAAGTACGCCATGTGACTTCTAGGGGGTGCTCCCCGGATGTGACAAATGTGGTATCAGATCACGAGGTTTTAAATGTGGTTTAGGGTCCAAGAAGTCTCATATTTCCACATCTATTAGTGTCTTGTATCATTGGTGGTGAATCACGAAACATCAAAAGGTACGAGAGGCTATAGAACGATAGAGTTTCTCTTCTTCATCATTCTCATATCGTGACATAGAACTTAACTGTATAAGATCTCTCTCTTATGTTTTCTTGTCCCATGATCCTTTACAAGTGATTGCTTGGATGAGATTATCTTTATGCTTGAGGGAGAAAAGGTGAGTTTAAATGCTTATATTGGTTTTATGGTTTGAATGAGTAGGTGTGAAGGTGAATTTTTGTATGTTTTTATGATGTTATGCCAATTATGGCTACGTATGAAGTTTATGTGAAATAGCATGTTATATTGAGAAATGTATGTCATGATATAGTTAAAGTATGTTAGAAGTTGTTATGGATAAAATGAGTTCTTTTGGAATGATGTGTTCCTAAATGATTTGGCATGATGGTAGCCTTATGCTACGGTTTAAACTTGAAATGCTTAGTGACTACCTATGGAAGCATGCCACCCTAAGAATATGTGCTTAAAAATGTTCAATGTTTCCCTTTGTATCTATGTGGTCAAGGATAAGTTGCCTAGTATGGATTTGAGTCCTTTGCATAGACTTAATCCTATGTGTGATGATAGCATGCATGCTTTTGTAGGATGAGTTGGTAATGTTTTGTATATCATATTTTCATGCTTTTTCTATCAATTGCCTAATATTGCATTTTTGGAATTTGGAAGCGTGTTCACTGTAATGATAAGACAGCTTACTGTAACACTTTTGAAAAATCAACTAAATTGTTATTTGACTTGATGTTGTTGAAATGTGTATAGAATTGATGCATATGAACATGATAATGAATGTAAAAGGGATTTTTTCTATTTGGAATGAAGAATAAGAGTCTTATGGTAGGATGAGTTGTATGATTTTTTGTAAATTCTTATTGTGTTGTGAGTCCCTTGATGTTGTGGAATTGGTGTTTCCCTAGAGTTAAGGGTTAGTACTCTTATCTTTGTAGGATGATTATGTGGGTTTGTTTGACCTAGAAGTTACCTTACATAAATGGTGAAAGAAAAGAAAGAGTCCTTGAGACTAAGTCTCCTATATTGTTTCCCCTGATTATGTATGACTTTGGTGTTTATTGTATTATGTGGTTGAATGTTATTGACCTAACTTGAAAATTGGGGATAAATTGCCTAGATGATAACGTTTAGAATACCTTGGTGTTCCTATGATAGCTTAACGTAAATCCTTATAAAATTGTAATCACTTTTTAGAGATAAAAATGAAGGTTGTTTAGTTAAGATCCTCTTAAGGTGGGGTTAAGTTGCTTTTAAGTGGGTTTTCCCTAAGTGGGGGAGTGTGATTGAGTAGTAAGGTTGTAGATATTTTCTACCATTGACGTTCTATTCTTACTTGAGCTTGAACCTATAAAAATTTTAGTAAGCTTGTTCATGAATAGAGTTTTGCATAAAGTATGAATTGCATGACCTCTACATGTTTGGTATGTCTTGATTAACATTACCTTAAGGATATTTTAAGATTCCAAAGTGTATGAAGAAAATTTTTGATAAAATCCATGATTTCACATGTGTATTGTGCATCTTAATATGCTGATTGTGCATTGGACGTCATGAGATAAGACAAGATACTTGTTTTAGTAACTTGTGAGGTGAAATGTTTAGCCTTATAATGAAAAGTTGAGTCTCCTTAAAATGAAATTTATTGAGTCTCTTAAAACAAAATGTGACTTTTATGATTGGGAATCCATAATTGTAGGCTCATTCTTGAAAGATGAATGCATGTTTAGCTAAGTGCTCATGTAAGTGACTATGATTTGTGTGATTCTTCTCAAAATATGCTTACTGTGAAGGTGAGTACTATTATAGAAATTGACATTTTGTGAAATTACTTCGTATTTGTTGTGATGTGCTTGGTGTGACTTACCACTTAGACTTCAATAGGAAGGAATCATGAGCTTGTCTTGGTTAAAAGTGGAGAATTTCTCATTTTAAGAGGAAATTGACCTTGTACTTTGCTAAGGTGTGAACTCATTATACATGTAAGTGTGTTGAGGAAAAGGACATTCGTCCATGCACACCACTAAGCATGGTATGATTGAGTATGACCTTCATGGAAATAGGTCTAACTAATGAAGTATGAGTGCTTACTTTTTTTAAGTGTTGTTGAAATCTTCCTATGTGTGGCCTTGCAAGATGATATCTTAATGAATTAAGGTGTAATGACCATGTTGTGATTAGGAGGAGGATGTTCCTCCTGTGAACACAATAAGAGCCTATGTGTTTGATGCATTAAAGAGTGAGTGAGTAATGGTTTTGCTTTCTTGTTTGCATTGAGTGCTAAATTATTTGATGTTGTTATAAATGTTATGAAGTTCTTTATTATTCATTGAAATCCTTGTTGTGATTAAAGAGCCCTAAGTGTCATTCGAGGAAGAATTTTCCCAAGTGGGGGATATTGTGAGATCCGAAAATGAGATAGGGTGTCTAGAGACCAACATGTTTATCTTAATATTATAAGGTCCTAAAATTTCATATAATATGGTTTATAGGAAGTGTGTAAAGTTTGAGGTGATTTGGAAGTGGAACGTCAAGGGACAACCTAAACGTTCGACGACTAGTCGCCTACGTGCCTCATGTGTCTATGCATGCTTATACTTGTGTGTCATGAGATTATGAATTATCTAAATGATTTATAATGATTTTTAATGGTTGTATATGTAATTTCGAGAAGTTTGGAGGTCAAACTATCAAGAACGTTCAAGGTGTTAGAAAGATAGCCCTTAAGACGCTCAATGTGTGTCTTTATGGGGCTTAGACTGTTTGGACGAGTTGCAGGTTATTTTTTTGGGTGAAACCTATGTGTATGGTTTAAAACATACTAAGGGTTGTATTCACGTTTGAAATATCCGGGTACGACTTCTAATGGGCCCCGCAAAAGGTCCTGCAACATGCCACCATAAGAAGGCCTCAAGGCTGGTCGAAACACTGCCTTGGCAGTGTCAATCGACGGACCAAGCGACGGCTAGGTTTTGTCGGCTGGAACATACCTTAGGAATGTCTCAAGAAAAAAATTGGCTAAGTACCAAACGAGGAAAGCCAGGTATGGCCAGTCGACTGACCTACGACCAGTAGGCTGGTCCGTCGATGGTGGCCTGCAATTTGTAGCCTACGTGTGTTTCATTAAATGGGTGAACGGGAAATTAAAAAACGTCCTAAAATGACTCTAATAGGTTTATTTATTTACTTTTGGGTGTAGATAAGTCATTAAAAACGTGATCACCCTATTCTCAAATCAACTCACAAGATTGAAGCCTTTCCCTCATAAATTATTTCCCTTCAAACCACCATTGTTGGTGAAGCTCAAGAACTGCTTGGAGATGGGTTTTCCATGGATGAATTATCATGTTTTTGAAGTTTTCAACTAGACAAAGGTATGGTAATCCTTCATCTCTAAGTAACCTTTCACTTGGAGAGTTAAACTCAAGTTTTCAAAGAAGGTTTCATGATCAAAGTTCGTCTTCTTCAATCTAGCCATGGGTTCTTTCTAAAAACATTTTTCATGATTAAATCATGATAAATTGAAGTTAATACAGTGATTTTAACGTGATTTCACTCCAATTGCATGATGAATCCATGTTCCTTCCTCAAATCTATTTAGCCTTGCATGGGCTTTGTGATCTTGACTTGTTATCGATTGAATTATGATTCTATTACGTTGAATCTCCTATATCTACTGTTATTTACGTGAATTAATGTTGAAATGTTTATATTTGATCCATGATGATCAATGTATGAAGATTTGAACATGTTTAGCTAAGTTTTACATGATTCACTGTAAGATTGGCTTCTTAATGATCTAAAGTGGATTTCGATTAAGTTGTGGTTATTGTAGGTACTGTTTTTAGGTTAATAACATGGTTGAATTGTGGATATAAATCTTTTGTGACCAAATTAGAGAAGGCTTGGTTTGAATTAATGTAGGTTCTTCTAGTCTATGGAGTTGTAACTAGTGATCTTTACGTTAGGTTAGTTGTTATATGAATTGATCATAGTTAATGTCTATAGCTGCTGCCTATAATGAAATATGAGTATTAATTATATGTAATGAATAAAATATGGGTCAATTCATGATCGTTTGAATAGGATTAACCTATGTTAACTTACCTTCCATGAACTCCATGTATGATGGCAATTGTAGTAGTCTCTTATAAAGACTATGATTTCATTAGCTACTGCCTAACATGTACTTTATTGGTAAAATATGATTTATGATCAATATTTTGGTAAAATTGATAAGATGGCCTATTCTCTCTACTCTACATTGAATTGATAGTTAAATGCCTATGATAGTATCTTAATCTTGAAGTGGTTAAGCATGTTTTCATTTTGGCTAAGTGTAGCATTAGCTACTCCCTTAGAGTAATATGATTCATGAAGTATGATATGTAATCCATTTAAAAGAAATTGGCTAATGGTCTATTTCTTATACTTCCTAGTACATGTGAGATGCCTTGTATTATGTTATAGTATGATCTTCTAGCGACTTGTGCATGGTTTCTTCTATAATTAAAGTACATTAAAATAATTCACTATATATTAATTGTTGATGAACAAGGTGTATTTATCAATAATGATCAAAGGGTAAGAAATCGGTAAGAATGCTTATCTCTTCTACTTTTCGTATAGTATTTTTGTTGATAAAGCCCTCTATCGCATTGTATGGTATGACCCACTTATGGTGGAGGTGTTTAAATTATTGTCAATATATATGTGTTGACCACGGCCTTGAAGTCAAATTGATTAATATATGAACATGTTCTTAGGATGATACTATTAGAAGATTATGCCTACTTTCCTATTTTAGTTGTGATCTAAGGTGTATGGCTATTGTATGAGCATATGTATATCCATTTTAAGATGACTTATAGGTGCTGTCATTAATGAATTAAATGGTCAATAGTCCCTTACCTATGTACCCCTATGTGAATGCATGAATAGTACAAGTTAAGAGTCCTAAGTGTAATATGAAGTTGACTTGTCTCCTATGCTATTGTTTGTTGTGTGGTCTATACTTAAAAGTGTTATGTGGTCTAAGAGGGTGGCTTCCTCGATATGTTTTTGATAGCCTTTATGTGATCATGTTGACCAATGTACACACACACTCACTCACATGCATGTTACAAGTAGTCTAGGTCAATGTCTAAATGAAAGGTTGGTCTCATATTCACTAATGTCTACTACTATACATAAAGTATATGTATGTGAAGTATGTTATATATTCCTTACTAGGATGAGTTGATAGGTGTACTAGTATGGGCAAGGGCATAGAACTTTGCCTATGCATTGGACATGTGTACTTTGATAGGATAGTTCTAGTTTGTGTTTCTACATGTATGAATATGTATGTATGAACTTGTGTGACTTAATGTGTTATAGGAAAGGTTTACTCACATATATGTATACACACAAACATGTATGAAGATCTAGTCAAGAGAGGGGCCTTGAAATATGTATTCATGTGTACCCTAAACTAGATGATGATTTTCATATGATATGTTCATGTGAATGGATTCTTTACATGATTTAGGTTGGTGAACTTTCTTCTATGACTTATGAGTTAAGCATATGAGGGGATGACTCACCTTAGCCTATGATTTATAAAGTAAAAATGTAATAAAGGTTTTCAATGAAGGGAACTTATCTTAGCAGCGAGTGAACTTGAATATGAATGTGTGTCCCTTCCTATGGTAGGAAGGTAGGTCACCATAAATCTCATGAGGTGGATAACCACAATCTCTCAATGGGCATAAGTAGGGTTTCCATAAGTGAATAAATAAAATGCCTAATATTGGCATAAAGAGAGTTTTCACATGTACCTCCAAGTTCCTTAACTTTGCTGCCACCACAGGATACTAGCTAGTGGATCCACCTAGAAAGCTATGTCACATTTGGTTCTACTTTGGCCGGTAGACCTCCTCCTTTCGGTGTGGGGTTCTATGACACCGGATTCCATGTTTAGCATCACATGGTCTATGTCAGTTCATGCTATAATTTCCCTAAAGTAAAATGGATAATGGAAGTTAATGTCTAATGCCATAACTAGAATGACTTAAGGGAGGTTACTTAGGGTAGGTGGAAGTAATGAACCCATCTAGACATTGGACAAGTAGCTCCTTGGAAGTTGTAGGAAGTTGTTCAAGTGCATGTCATTATGTATATGTTCTTTATGCATGACTTTGTAGTATTGGTCTACTTGTTATGAAGATGTTTATGGTATGAGTCCTTATGCATGGTGTTTATCTTGTTGACTATATGATGAAGGTCTTGACTTAACTATGTCTATGTTGTACTATACTTCCATGATGGTATGTATCGTCTTGTGTAGATGATATGTAGGGTTTTCCTTGTGATACTAAGGTGATGCATTTTACCAAGTATCCCTAAAGGATTACTTGAGAGACTAATGAGTTAGAAGGAAGAAGTCATTGTTAATGGGATTGAGCTCATTGTGAAGTGACCTCAAATTGGACTTAAATTCTATATGTGCTTTTCTATGATGTTTGGCATTTGATTGTGTTTCTATGAAGTATGAAAATGATGTAAATTATATTTCTTAAAGGTGTCATAAGTAATTACTCAAAAAGTCATGCAATATAATTTTCAAGAAAATGTACCTTTTAAATGCATGTTTTTGCATGGTTGTCATACTTAGTGAATTCTTGTACAATCCCATTCTTCTATACTTTTTACACAAAGTGTAGGTTATGGATACTCAAAGGATGTCTTGATGGTGAAGATCTTGATAGGTGATTCCCAAGCTCAAGGAAAGGAATCCTTAAGTCCAACGATGTCCTAATGTGTACTTATTGTAAAGTCTATTAAATATTGTATAGTTTTGTATTATATCTTAAGGGACGTATCCCTAATGTATTCTAATGTTGTTGAGTTTAACATGGCAAATAGACTTAGAGTCTATATGTATTATGACTTATATTTTATATGTATATGAAGTAAAGTTTCTAGCATATGAGGTGCTATGAATTTTTTTGAATTTTCCGCTTAGTTTACTAAGTCGACGCAATGAATGATAACTATGGGCTTGTGTAAGATCTCTAAGAGATCAAGTATGCCATGTTACTTCACAAGGGTTCTCCTCGGATGTGACAGGTGCGGGTTGTGACAAGCTTGGTTACAAAGCATAGGTTATGAAAGTAGTCTTAGGAATAAAAAAGTCTCATAAAGCCACGTCTAGTGGAGTCTTGACCATCGGTGTGAGTCGTGAAACATCAATGTGCGAGAGATTATAGGACGACATAATTTCACTTTCTTCATCAATATTGTGTCGTGCCTATAGAGCAGAGGTTGTAATTGCCTATTTCTAATCTCTTCTCATGTGTTTATAGAAGATGAATACTAGAAGGATGGCCGCCAGAAAGTTGGAAGAAGGAAGGGTAGAAGAGGAAGTTCCTTCTCAAGTTGAGCAAGTTACTCAAGTTGCTCAAGGTGATCAAGTCTCTTTTGGAGGTCAAGGTATTGAGGTTTCAGTGGTTCCCCTGGACATGACTAATGGGGAGATTAGAGAGGCTTTGATCACTTTAGCCCAATCTTTGACTACCCATGTGAATATGGGTATGGTACCTAGAAAGAATGTTTTGGAGAGAACTATGGCATCTAGATTGAAAGATTTTGTAAGGATGAACCCTCCTATATTTCTTGGCTCTAAGGTGGTAGAGGATCCCCAAGAGTTTCTTGATAAGGTGCATAAGATAGTGCATGCTATGGGAGTGAATTCTAGGGAGGAAGCGGAGTTGGCTTCGTATCAATTGAAAGATGTTGCTCAAGTGTACACACAATGGAAATGAAATAGAACAGTTGAGTCGGGTCATATAGAGTTGGAGGAATTCAAGGAGGCTTTCTTGAGAAAGTACTTTCCCTTAGAGAGGAGGGAAGTAAAGGTTGAAGAGTTCATTAATATCAAACAAGGCAACATGAGTGTGGAAGTGTATTCTTTGAAGTTCACTATGTTGTGTAAATATGCTCCATCCTTGGTGTCTAACTGTAGGGATGAGATGAGTAGGTCTGTGACGGGTGTTGCCGACCTTGTAAAAGAAGAATGTCGTACGACCATGCAACATAAGTATATGACCTTAGCTAGACTTATGGTGTATGCTCTATCCATAAAGGAGTCCAAAGTTAAGAGGATATCTACAAAATTTGAAGAGGAGTGGACCAAATGAGCAAGATCAACCTAGGTTCAAGAAGAGGAATCAATGTAAAGATAGACCTAGTGCTCCTAGGGCCAAACTTGAGAAAGGAGGTGGTTCTTAAGAAGGAAATCCTACTTGTGCTACTTCTGGAAACAAACATTATGGGAAGTGTCTAGCCGGTACTAGTGATTTCTTTGGTTTTGGGAAGGATAATCACAGGAGAGAGATTTTCCTACCATTGCATCTAGAGGAAGAGAGGCCAAGCAAGTTAATCCTAATGTTCCATGTAATGATATTCCAAAGGCGAAGGCTCATTTTTATGCACTCTGGGAAAGAGGATTATAGCCGGATGAGGATGATGAAAATGATGCTAGTAAGTCCTTGTATTTCTCTAGCGTTATGAGGTCCTTCTAAGTGGGGGAGTATGGTGAATATTGGAGTTTTTATTGATTGTCTCATCTCTTCTATTCAACTCAAGCTTGAGAGTAGAAACTCATATAAGTATGCTACATGTGCATTGTGTTTAGGGGTCTTTTTGAAATTGAATTTCATTGATTTCTTTCATTGTGTTTCTTATGAAGCTATGACTATATTGTAAAATGTGTTTATACGGTTGTATCTTGCATATAAGCATGTTTCTATCATGAATTTCCTAAAATTTGCATTTTTGGAAAATTGAGGTATGCTCACTGCCAGGGAAATTTGCTCACTGTAATATTTATCAAAATTTGACTAATTCATTATTTGGTCAAAATTGTCTCAATATTGTTATAACTGATGTATATGATCATCATAATGAACATAAAATGAGTTTTTGTTATTTGGGATGAGAAATGTGAGTTTAATGACATAATGAGTTGTAGATTTGTTTCTAACTTCTTGTTGTGTTGTGATTCTCTTGATTATGTGTAATTGATGTTTCTCCTTGGTTGTGTGTTATGTGGTATGGTCTTGAGTTTTTAAATTGGATCTCTATTCTTGGTAGTGTTTGGAGAGTGGCAAGTGTCATTCGAGGACGAATGTTGTCCATTTGAGGAAGATTGTAATACCTCGAAAATGACTTAGGTGAAGGTAGAGACTCAAATATTTTTAATGAGGGTCCAATTTCATAAAATGGTTTATAATGTGGTATTGAGGCAGTGTCTAGATTTTTAGGTTATTTGGAAGTGAAACATCAAGGGACGACTAAGACGTTCGACGACTAAGTCACATATATGCCTCATGTGTGGTTACATTCCTTAATGTTTGTTTAATGAGATTATGAGGTTCTTAAATGAGTTATTATGGTGTTTCTTGTCATTGTTTTGAGTTTCATGAAGTTTGGAGGTCAAACAACCAATAATGTCCATGACGTTCGAAAGGTTTACCTTGAAACGACCTTGTATGTCTTTTTATGTTTTGTCGAGTTTTACATGTTTGTTTTGGATGAAATTGATGTGGAGGTCCTAAACTTATATATAAACATATTCGATCTAGAAAAATCTGGGAAAATATCCCCAAGGACCATTCTGGGGTCCTTCATGAAGGACCCAACCAAAGATCCAAAGCTGTCAAAACCAGCCCAACCTAAGGATGGCAATTAACGACTCGTGGGTCAATCGACGAACCGTAGGTGAGGGGCGTATGTTTATACTTGGGAGTAGGAGCAGAGGCATCCAAGGACCAGTCTCAGTCCCAAACCACGGACCAACAGGACAGTCCATTGGTTGGGAAACGGGATTTCGATGGCCAGGCATAGTTTGGTCTATCAACTGTGCAGCTTACTGTAAGTTGCAAGGGTGAAGTTGTAAATTCACTCCACGTCCAAATAAGACTTTGGGAGGTTACTTAGCGGTACTTTGGGTATTTTAAACATGTTTATAAGCCTTAAAAACTTAGGAGAATTTATTTTTCAAATTCAAAAACCAAAAATATAGTAGAAATTCTCTAGTTTTCCATTGAAGCAAAAACTGAATGAAGAGCTTGAATTGGAGGTGTGAGTGGTGGTTCATCATCGAATGGTGGATTATATTCATTAAGCTATGGTTTTTGATCCTTGAAACTCTATTCATCAAGGAGCCAATCATCAAAGTGATTTTCAAAGAGTTCTTAAGTGCTGAGTTTTCTAAATTGAAATCTATCCATGGGTTGTTGCATTAAATATTTTAGAACATTGATTATTTGTTGAATTTTTGTTAATAAGATGATTTTAACTCAATTAACCTATGAACCCTTGTTTTTGACTACTTTATGGGTTAAGTGATATTTACTTAATGCTTATGAATTCTAGTGTAGTTTTCTATAGGCTATTGTATGATGTAGTAATTTTAATCAATTGATGTATAATTGGTCTTCGATTGATAAATCTATATTGAATTGACTTAGATTCATTGAGTATTGTGATAATTGTATTCAATTGATGTTCATAGCCAAGGGTAAGGGCCTTATGATATTGTATTGGATGGTTTAGCTCTGGAATTAAGTGGTGAGAATCGATTGGTGGTGCACTTCTATAATTCTCTTTATTTGATGTTAATTGGACTTGATTTATATTGTGATTGGTATGGTCCACTTATGGTGGCGGTGCTATGTGCTTTACTTGCAATTGATGTGGCCTCATCTGCGTAACTTTATGTATTATATTTATCATGGCCTTGTCGGCATTGCTTGATATATTGTGATGATGTGTGTAGTGACTTATGTGAAGTATGATCATGTTTATCTACATGTTAGCAATGTGAACGTATGTGTTCTATTGATGTTGTTAGGTGATCATGTTAGACCATGACTATGTCCTTATACGTGTAGTCTTAGAGTTGATGCATGATTATTCCTAATTGACTATATGAGTTTATGATTGTTATATAGATGATGTTATAGTATTGTATAGGATGACATAAAGATGATAAGGGTCATTCCTATGTTCTTCAATGAATGATATGCTATATGTAATAAAGTAAAGTATGTTGTGTTTTGTTTTGGCAAACTTGTATCCCTTAAATGATACATGTACGAATGATATGTGAATATGAGATGACTTGACTAGGTAAACTTAGTGCACCCTTGTCATGTATAAATAAATGATATGTGAGACCTTAAATAGTGTTAAGAAGGTCATGTACGTGGAACCTTAAACCTAGTTGTAAGGTTATGAACCTTGAAGTCGAGAGCCGTAATGGTATCCTTCTTGTATGATTGATGCACTTAAGGTTGGTTGGATGGAACGACATCATATAATCCTTCGGAAAGTCATTAAGCTTTCCTATTTTCCATCGAAAGGTAGCTCTAGTGGTTCTCTTTGGTAGGGTGAATGTCATTGGGTTATGAACTAGACATGGAACCTCTTCATGTGATCCTTTAATGTTAATTACTATATGAGAAGAAATGCTACCATTGAGTGAGTATGTTATGGGAAGTAGCTCTACTTGAGATTGAGACTAGAGTACAATGTATCTCTACTTGATATGGAGATTAGAGTACAATGTATCTCTATTTGAGAATGAGACTAAGTACATAAAAGCCGTTCATATTTCTTAACAATGTGCCTACATGGGATGTGTCCTAGTTCTACCATTGGCAAGTAAATCCCCCTCATCAGAGTAGGTTACAACTCCGGATTCCATGATTTTCTACCATGGTCTACTTCGGTTATGGCCTATTCTCATCATATGGGATACCTACTAGTATAGGAGAAGTTCTATGAAGTTTTAGGTGGCAGTATGGGACACTATCTAGATATTGCAAAATAGGCTTTGAAGATGTTAGTGAGAGTCCCTAGGGCTTGTCCAACACAATTACTTGAATGTCCTTTATGTGATGAATGTCTCTTATATGAACTAATGAATGTAATGACTTAAGTTAAGAAAGTATGTTAAATGAATATGTAGTTATCTAGAGTAATTAAGGGTTGTCTAGTTAAAGTGTGAAGGGGGCATAGGAATGGTCACTTCGTATCTTACCTAGATAAATCTTAAGAATGACTCTACTTAGGGAATTTGGTTGATTAAGTAGGCATGATCTAAACCTTAGTCTGTAGGATTATTTAGGTAATCTTGAAGAGGTCAATCATGGACGTTATCTTCTTGATTTACTTAAATAAGTCTTTTGATAACCTTTGGTAGGGAGATTGTCATATTATGCATGTTGTTTTATTAAGTGAGAATGATTCTGTCAAAGGTAGTATTAAGGATCTCTTAAGTGTTTGTGAATGGATTTTATAGGAGGTTTCTTCACAACTCACTCAAGTTATACTTAGAATCACCTTTGGCAGAAGGATCTCAAGTTTATGTGGGTTGGTATATTGTAAGTGTGTTTATCTCATTATAGGTGGTCTTACGGATCATTCAGGTGTGCCTAGAGAGGGTGTATGGGCGGTCTCTCTTATTATTACTTAAGTGAGTCTTAGGATAGCTTTTAGTGAGAGTATTGCATGCTAGAAAGTGTGTATGGTGAAATTATGGAACTTCACTGTAATAGTGAAGGAGTTCACTGTACACTGAATAAGTTCACGCTAAGGTTGTGCTAAAAAATGTGAATCGTTGCTTATGTGATTTAGGGTTTAGGTGTTATATGTTTCTAAGGTGTTATATTTTATTCTTATGATTATGATATCATGTTTTAATCAAAAAGAGCATGTTTCTAATAAATGTCCGTTTTATTGATTTTATGTATTATGCGGTACTTAGTACAAGTGCTTGTCCTAATTCCATACATTTTGTTACATCTAAAGGTGTAGGTGAAAGGTGAGAAGGATCGTGAAGGAAAGCTTTGATTTTAGATCTCGTTCAAGCAAAGTCGAAGTATGTCTTCAATAGACTCTAGGTTATATATATATATGTCTTTTATTTCATAGTATTTTAATAGACTAAGTATTTCTATATTCGTATTGTATGGGCCGTGTCCCGAGTCTTTTTGAGTCTAAGAATGACATATGTTGAGACTTAGCATTTCTGTGATTTTTAATATGAAAAGATGTTTTAAGATATTTGTGTGAAAAGTTTTAATCCAATAGTACTTTTCATATGTTTATATGCGATGATTCATACGGAAAGGCTTGTACAAGACCTGCGAGAGGTCAAGTACGCTGGTCCATGACTTAAGGAATGCCCTAATTTGTAGGGTATAGATGCGGGTCGTGACAATCACAATCAAATAAGAACAAAAATGAAGCACCTACGCTAGAAGTGGATCAAACCATAGAAAGCAGTCCTACTATACTAAGCAATTTAATTGACTCACCATTCTCCAATATCACAATTCACCATTAGTCAACTTCCAATACTTCCAATCATAAAAAGAGATCTTACCCATCATCATGTCCATAAGGTCAAGATAATCAACTAATCATTACATCCACAATTCGTCATATATAGAGATAGATAACAACAAGGATAATTTTAACCACTTCTTGTAACAATACTCCCATCCAAAAGATAACTCAACCAACCTAAGGTAATCGCACAACCCTCCATATCCTATCTCACAAGTCATACACCATATTTTTCCCTCCCTCAAACCAACTTCTCAAAGGCCATACTTTAAGGACCATCATATAAGGAACAAGGGAAAGACATTATGCAAGAAAGCTCTTAGGCACTATTAGAAGAATGAAGAGGTGAAACTTTCCTAGCACCCAATAGCCTTCTATTCATAATCTGGCGCTTCACATTAGATGTGGTTTATGAGAAAATCTAAGACACTCCCAAACCTTATGCTCTGATACCAACTTTGTAACGACCCAAAGGTACCCCTTGGAAGTTGCCGGCGAATAGGACCCCGAGACGTACCACACTAGACTCTCATATCAATCATCACATAATATATTCTAAAATAAGTAATAATTTAAAAACATTCTTCACACATGAAAAATACTTTCATTATGACACAAGCGGAAGACTCCTTTAAAACCATCTAATATTTACAATGTCTCTTTAAACCATCTAATACTTTAAATGTAAAACGCCTGGGACTAAGCCTATACAAGACTTATGATAAAGACTAGACATAAAAGAACATGTAGTTCTTATCCTCGAATTAATGAAGACTCGCCAATACTTCATCTTCAACCCTTCGAAACCTATCCATCATCCATGGCATATCAAAATTTCTCATTCCTCTATAATTTAGTCAAAAAGGGAAAAGTAAGGGTTATCACATTGTATGCACTAAAGTATGGAAGGCATGAAAAAACCATGAAAAAGTAACATTTAGTATAGAGACATGCTTTAATGACATGTGGATAAAAACCTTCACAAAAGGTTTTAAGAGACATAATCCAAGTTAACAATCACATATAGAACATATTCAATTAACATCAATCACATAACCATATTCACATAGACCCTCTATGAAAGCTTTTCCTAAGACCCACCTAAGTATGATATGAAGTGGCCACCCACACAACCCCTTCACACACACCTAGATGATCCTCAGGACTACCTAAAGTAAGTTATTCCATTTCATCACATATCACATAGTTCATATTCAATAAAACATGTTTTCACATCATCTAGACACCCTAACTAAGGCTAATCTAAGACTCACTTAAGTAAAACATGAAGAGACCACCTGTACACCCTATTCAAACCTACCTAATGTAATACTCCAAAAGTCTAAAGCCTAATCTAGAGCCTAACTTGAGAGTCTAAGAGTTGTAACACTTTTTTAAATCAAATTATAATGTATACATGTCATTTAGGAAGTTTTAATATCAAGACGTCAAGGAATGTTCATGACGTCGGGAACCAAGTTCAAGAGATGCTAGTGTGCCTTAGCTTATTTGACTATGTTTTAAGAGTTTGAAAATGATGAAATTTGGTGGTAAGGTGTCTAACACGTATTAGAGTGAGTTTATAGTCGAAATGTAGGGGTTTGACTCCCGAAGTACCAACCAAGGTTCCTTGATATTTGGCAAAAAGCTGCCAAATGGCAATGTCTACCCATGAATTGCAGGCGACGAGGCGTCGATGCCTCCGTCGACAAAAACTTAGCCATTTTGGCTAATGGTACATTTGGACCAGTCTCTAACACCAACGACGAGTGTGTAGGATGGAGGAGCATATGGGGGTCGAATGACCTACGGCTCGTCATTCGGGGACTTGTAGGTCAGGCCCCTGTGCTGTTGCCTTGGTTTACTTAATTCAATTAAATTGTTAGTTTAATAAGTGTAAGACCCCCAAAATGAGTTAGGGTTTATAGAGCCTCACTTCTGCTTATAAGATTTTTAACATTTTAATCAAGTATTTTAAAGTATTCTTGGGTGATTTGAAGTTATTTGAAAGTCAAACGTCGAGAGACGACTAAGACATTCGACGACTAGTCACCTAAGGGGCCTTATGTGCTTTTATGTGCTTATGCGTGTGTAATGAGATTTTTATGTCCTTAAATGATATAATAATGATGTTTATAAACAGTATATGGATTTTCATGAAGTTTGGAGGTGAAACATCCAAGAACGTCCAAGACGTTTGAAAATTAGCCCTTGAGACATGCATGTGTGTGTCTTGATGGTGCCTAGCATGTTTGGACTTGTTGCGTGTAATTGTTTTCAATGAAACTGATTTTTAAGGTCCTTGACTTGTTAATTTTCATATTTACATTGGAAACGCCCATGTAAGACTTCACAAGGGCCCCACAAAAGGGCCCATAAGAAGGACCCAAAGGCTATCGAGAAGTGCCTTGGCAGTGTCAATTGACAAAACAAAACGACACCCCGTAGGTGGACAGACGTCCCGTCAATGGTGGTGTCGTCGATGGAAATTTTTCATTAATAAGGATCATCCGAAAGGCATCCCAAAACCCAATCGACATAAGCCACAGACGGTCCATTGATGGACCTACTAGGCGCCGATTGTGGCCTTCACGCTCTTTCATTAAAGGGGTGAATAGGAAATTCACCCCATTGCTAACCTGACCCTACACGGCTTATTTGATAATTTTTGGGTGTATTTAAGTGATAAAAACATGATCAACCTATTCCCAATCAAATTCATACAAATTAGACTTTCCCTCCAAAATATTCTCTTCAGAACCTCCATTGAAGGTGAAGCTCAAGAACAGCTTGGAGCTTCGATTAAAATTGATTATTCATCAGTTTTTAGAGGTTTTATTATATATTAAGGTATGGTCATCCTTCATCTCTAGTTAATCTTTCATCTAGAGAGTCATCTTCAATGTTTTCACACGAGTTCTCTGATCAAATCTATTATTCTTTAATCTAGCCATGTGTTCCTTGTCAAAACGTTTTCAAATGCTTAATCATTATGAATTGATGATAATTTGTTGGTTTTAACATGAATTTCAATCCAACTGCATTTTCAACCCATGTCCCTTTCCAAACTCGATTTAGCATATGCACGGGCATTGTGATTGTGGCTTGTTATTGGTTGAATTTTGATTATATTACATTGAATTGCCCATGTCTACTGTTAATTTTGTATATTGATGGTGAATTATTTATGAATGATCCATTTGGATTAATATATGAAGATTCGAATAAGTTTAGCTTAGATCTTTATGTGTTCACTGTAACATTGCCTTTATAATGTATGAATGTGGGATTAGATTATGTTATGATGATTGTAGCTACTGCCTTAAGTTAATATCATGGTTGAATTATGGATATGAATATCATATGAACAAAGTAAATAAGGATTGGCATGAATTGATCTAGGATTCTTCTAGTCTATTGATTGATAATATTATGTATGTGAAGTGATCTCTATTTTAGGTTAGACGAAGCATGCTTTGTTTTGAGTAATGATCTCCTTAGCTACTTTCTAACATGTACATTATTGTTAAAATATGATTGATGATCAAGGCTTTAGGTAAGTAGTAGGATTGCCTATATCCTCTACTCTATATTGAATTGATAGTTTAGTGCCTATGTTGGTATCTTGATCTTGTAGGGATTTAAGAATTATTTCGTTATGTTAAGTGTATATTTAGATAATTCCCTAGAATGATACTATTGATTAAATATGATTTATGATCCATTCAAGTGAAATTGGGTTATGGTCTATGTCCTTCTACTTTTTAGTATGTTGATGATGGATTGTACTAATCGTAGCATAGTCTTGTAGTAGCTTATGCATGACTTCATATATGATTATTGTACATTAGCTACTTCCCTATCTTGAATTGTTGAGGATATAATAGTAATGGTCAATGATGACTAAAGGCTAAAGGATTGGTAAGATTTGCTCTACTTCTCTACTTGTCTACTCCTCTATAGTATTGTTGATGAAGCCTTGTATGACATTGTGTGGTATGGTCCACTTATGTTGGCGGTGTTTACTTTATTGACATTATATATATATGTCTTGTGATCATGGCCTTGAAGGAAATTATACTATGAATGTGTGTTGGTGATGAAGAACCCTATGTGAAGCCTATGCCTAGTTTCCTATTCTAACTATGATCTAGGTTGTGTTGCTAATGTAATGAGCATGTAAATACCTATGTTAATATCATGTGTAGGTGCTTCCATAAATGAAGTGTTAAGGATTTATGGCCCCTACCATGTACCCTTATATCAAGGTTTAAATATCTAATGTTAGGTGTCTTAAAGTGGAATATGAAGTTAGCCTGTCGCCTATGCTAAATTGTGTAGTGTGGTCTATGCTTTGTTGTGCATTGTGGTCTTAACAGGGTGGCTGCCTCAATGTGTTGGTTGATTTCATGTTGACCAATGTACACAGACACTTACACATTATGCATGCTTACAATGTATTAAAGAGTCATAGTGTCTAATGAAATGTAGTTCTCATATTTGCTACATGTCTACAACTATGTATGTAAGATAAATGTATGTGAAGTATGTCATGTATTCCTTAACTAGCATGACTTCATAGGTGTATTAGTGTGGGCAAGGGTATGTGACGTTGTCTACGCGTTGCACATGTGTACCTTGATAGGATATTTCCTAGGTTTTGTTCCTATGTATATTAAAATAAATGTATGAACAAGTTATGATTATGCTATGATGTAAAGTACATGATATGATGAAGTTTTAATGTGTATAGTGTCTTGGTGTGTTTATATAAAGGATTTGTCATATAGTTATATGCATCGACTTATGCATTGATATATGATCATGTGTGACATTTATGTATATGTGAAAGGTTTGCTCACATATAAGTATGCACACACACATGTATGAATATCTAGTAAATAGAGGAGCCTTGAAAGGTGTGGTCAATTGTATACTAAACTAAATAGGTGCTTACATATGTTATGTCCATGTGAATGGTTTTCTGACATGATATAGGTTGATGAAAGGACTTCTAAACTATGACCTATGAGCTAATAATATGAGGGGATGGCTCTCCATAGATTAAGTTTATAAGGTAAAGTTAATAAAAGGATTTTCTATAAAGGGAACTTAGCTTAGCACCGAGTGAACTTGAAGTAAGGGGTGCCCCTTCCCATTGTAGGAAGGTAGGTCACCATAATGCTCATGAGGTGGATAAATACAATGCCTCAATAGGAATAAAGAGGTTTTCAACAGTGAATAATCATAATAGCCCATTTTGCATAAAGTGGATTTCCACATGTACCTCCAAGTTCAATAACTATGACTTCCAAATAGGATCTAGCAAGTGAATTCACTTAGCATTCTATCATTTATTAATGTTCTACCTTGGCTAGCTAAGAACACCTTCATTTGGTGTATGGATCTACAACACCAAATTTATGTAGCACCCACGGTCCTAGTTTCAGTTAAGGCTTAGCTTCTCAGATGTAAAATGGACAATGGAGTTAAGGTAAATGACTAAGGACCCTAACTAGGATGACCTAAGAAAAGATACTTAGAATAGGTGGAAGTAATGAACCCACCTAGATATTGCACAACTAGCTATCTAATGGAGTCCTAGGAAGGTTGTCTAATGTATGTGCATATGTTTATGTTTCTCTTACATGAAAATATGTTAGTGTATATATGATATGATGATATGAATAATATTTAGTTCTAATGTGAAGTGTGTGCTTTGTGTATGAATTGGTCCTGTAATTGTATGTGTTGAGTTAAAAGGTTGTATGTATGGTTTCCTGGTGGTCTTAAGGTGATGCTTGAGCATAGAGAGTTTTATGGTACATTACTCATACATTGCACCAAGTATCACTAGAAGGATTACTTAGGAATGTCAAGAAGTTGGAACAAAAAGTAGTTGTTGTAAAAGGAAAGTAGTTCACTGTAAAGTGGAAGGAGCTCGCAGTAAAGTGACCTCAAATATGGCTTAAATTCAATATGTTATTTTATATGATGTTTGGACTTTGAATATGTCTATATTAAGTATGTGAATGATATAAATTCTATTGTATAAAGGTTTTATGAAGATTTACTCAAAAAAGGCATGAAGTATCATTTCTAGAAAATATCCTTTTTAAATGCATGTTTTTGCATGGTTGTCATACTTAGTGCATTCTTGTACTAACTCCATTCTTGTCTAATTTTTACATAGATTGTAGGTTATGGATTCTTAAAGGATGTCTTTAATGGTGAAGATCTTCATAGATGATTCCCCAGCTCAAGGAAAGGAATCCTTAAGTCCAAGGATTCCTAAATCAAGTCTTTCCTGATAAGTGTATGAAATAGTACTTATGTTGTATTGTTGTAAGGGAAGTGTCCCTTAATTACTCTTATGATGCTGAGTCTAGGATGGCAAAAAGATACTAGAGTCGTTATGTCACATCCGGGTTTACCCCCTAGATGTAACCGGCATGGTCGCCTTCTTTGATGACTAAGACTAGCCTCTTAGTTTACATCATCACATTCATCAGTCTAATTTAGCGGAAAATTTAGAACTTTTATTACTTCTACTTGGAGGTTTACATAGACCTATACATACACATAATATATATATAGAGTACAGATAGACCTTTTGTATAGGAAGGTTACATAGCCTTCTACTTTTATTGCACACACATATATAAGTAGGATAGAACATTGTCTTAAGGATTGTCTCATTTCATACCATATGAAGATCATAACAGTTTGGGCATAGCCCTACATCAACTTAAAGAAGCCACATATAGGCTTATACAAATCATACTCAAATGAAAGTGTAATAAACATAAAAGTCTTAGAAAAATAAAGAAACTTCATAAGCAAGATATTTGTATTGCCCTAAGAAAGTGAGAACCTACCCACTTGGATGGTAGAGAATATCCAAGTCTTCTTCAAGTCATCCTGAATAAGACTTCAACCACCGGAAACTAAAATATTAGGGAAAAAGGAAGAAATGGGATTAGTACTCCACATATACTAATTATGAGACCATATGCATATATATTTATCGAACATGCTAAGAAACGAACATTTTTATCAGTATGCATTTTTCTATAAAACTTAAATGTACATTCAACAATACCACACCATACAATAATTCACATTTAATAAGTCATTGGCATGATAATCACATTACCAGAACATCAAGTCTAGTCCAACCAAACATTCCCACTATACAAGTAGAAACATAGTCAAGTAACTCTACATTCAAGTCATCTTAAACAATAAGTCATTGGCATGATAATCACATTACCAGAACATCAAGTATAGTCCAACCAAACATTCCCACTATACAAGTAGAAACATAGTCAAGTAACTCTACATTCAAGTCATCTTAAACAATAAGCATGAATAAGAGTACATTTCATTATGGCAAAGCAAGACAATTACGCATGAAGCTCTATCAAGTCAACAAGTGCAATGACTAAGCAAAGCCCCATAACCTTACACAATCATGTAACCGAACAAGAACCATGACTTAAACCGTACATCATATAACATGATATTTAGATATACATTTGATCTTACTTTAACGATATAAACCAACACGTACTCATAAATGAACCAGTCACCATATAGTATTAATAATGTGCAAGTCCTTCATATACATATCATAAATCATCATATACGTAAACATACATAAGGACATCCTTCTAAGACTCCCCTCAAGGCTAACTAGTGCAATGTTTAGGTAGAGTACCACACCCCTTCCTAGACTAAACTAGAGCTATTAATTTATCCTAGTAAGAGTTCAATCCTTTAATTCATTTTACCTTTTGGGAACATCTTGCCTTAACCGACATAGACCACATGAGCTAGTGTGAAATCCGGTGTCATAAAACCCTACACTGAAAGAAGGCGGACTAGTTGCCAAGGTAGTACTAAAACATAAAACATAACAATTACGTGGATCTACTAGCTAGTATTCCTATGGGGGCAAAATTTTATGAAAAACTAGGAGAAATAGTTGGGACCCTCTTTATGCTCAATGCGTTGTAGTATCCTATCTGAAGAGTACTTTAGTGCTCCTAACTTTCCTATGTGGGAAGAGACACTCCTCAATCTAGTTCACTCGATACTAAGCTAGAGTCCCTTTTTGAAATGTCTTTAAGCATTTAATTATCAATCATAGCTTAGTTTAGGTAATAGGGTATACCCTTGTATAATCATCATCATCAATAGCTCAATTAGAATTATACGAGTATAAGTCCTTTCATTACAATTCACATAAGTGAGGTTAACACATTAGCATTTCATATCACAATAATGCACATTAATAGTCATCACCATCCTTATAACACATACACCTTAATCAACCTCACAACATAGTCAAGACATTTCAATTCAACATCATACCATCCTATCGATCCTAATACATGGCATACGCATCATGACTTAACTACAACTAATCACCATTAAAAGTAAAGATAAAGATCATGAGACTTACCAAGTCTCCTTCATAGTTCATCTTTAGGCCTTACCATAAACCCTCAATCAAATCAATTAGATTTTCCACATCATAATTCAATAATAAACATAATAACAAGACTAGAAGAGTCACTACACCATAATTCAATACTAAATCAAAGCTTATAACAAGATACTTGGGTCAATTTTCATAACCCTAGATCACCTCTAAAGAACTAGTATCAAAGACTATATTTCATCTTAATTTGTTCGTGATTAGTTTAACATCATCTAATAGTGACTTAACAAATAATCAAGTCAATTGAATCAAGCACAACCTAATGAACATCAAGACAAAACCTAGGGTTAAGGGTTAAGGAGCATGCTCTTCAATTTATACCAAACCATCACAATTTATCATAATCAAGTTAAATACATGTTAATATATTCATTATATCCTAAAGAAACAATAAAAAACTCAGTTTCATAAAATCAAATTTGTAATTTAATGAAACCCACTTGAAAACTCAACTTTTAGAAATACCTTGAAGGAGCCCTTTGAGGAAAGAAATATCAAAGGTGAATTAGATACCAAACCTTAACGTTTGATGAAGATTTGATTGTGAAATCATCCCTTTCCATCCCCCAAAATCTCCCCCTAGCTTGCTTGTCTTCAATGGTGTCTTCCAATAGAGAGAGAATGAAGAGAGAAGGAAGAGAGTTTATTTTGTGAGTTTTCTTTAGGCTAATGAGGGTTGGGGTCTTTATATTGGGGGTTAAATTAGGTAATTAATCTTCCTTTAATCCCTACATAACCCCAAAACCCCTTAATTATTTTAATTGGAACTAACTTAAATTGTGCAGAAACTTTAACCCTCATAGACGACACCCCGTCGACGGACCGTATGTGAGTCGATGATTGGTCCCCCCTACATGCTGCACAACCATCATTTGGGTCAGAGATTTGTGCAGGTGAGGTCTTTAACCATTTTGGATAAGTGTGGGACGAGGGTTGACATCGACACCCCGTCGTTCCACACACGACCCGTTCCTTGGCTTTTGTGCTGTGCAACAATGCCCAGACTATGTTGCCTCCTACGTGTTAGGGTCCTCCTCAAGGGCCCTTGGTTGGTTTTTGGAGAGTCGTACACAGACGTTTCGACCACAAATTTCCTTAAACACATATTATACACCCTTCCACCAAATTTCATAAATTTCCGACTCCTAAAAGCTAGTCAAATAGGCTAAGTCATACTAGTAAATCCTTGAACTAAATTTCCAAAACGTCATGGACGTTCTTAGACGTTTTGGTTTCTAAACCTCCTAAATGAGTTATATTCATTATATAGTCCTAAAAACAGTGTGTAGACCTCAATAAACCTATGTTAGGATTTAAGACTCATCTTGGATTTTCGAAATGTTACACGTTAACTATGAAAGATGATGCTTTATATATATATGAAGGAATGTTCTAGCAGATGATGTTGTCACTACCTGGATTCTGGAATCCAAATCTCAACCGGCGTCGTTGACCTCTCAGAGGTCATAGACAAGCCTCATCTTGAATTCATCACATTCATATTGTTAATTTTTGCGGAAAATTTAAAACTTTTTATAAGTATGAAGTTTACATAGACTTCATATAGTTAATACTTAATTACATCACATACTAAGCTCAACGTAAATGAAAACAACCATCTATCATAAGAATTAAATCGAAACAGAATATGAATATATCATAAATACGTTTGCCAAAAATTGCGTTATTACAAAAATCTTCGAAATAAACTATGAAGGAAACGATAGGGACAACATACACTAGCTATGTGTATATCTAACTCTAGAATAAGGTGTAGCATCCTCGAAATCAAGAGGACTTGCAAAATGGTCTGGAGAAATGCTGAAGTCCAAACCGCTGCAAGTGTCGTTGATCTGTCCTCTAACATGCACCTATAAAAATAGTAAATTGTTTATGGTTAGTACAACACTTGTACTAAGTATGGGTGTATGCACACATACACATAAAGCTATGCATGATCAAGAAAAGCTCTTCCTAAACAACATTCCATTTCTTGAAAGTGACATCACTAGACTTTCCTAATTCCTTAGTTGTGAAATGTGGTATGAATATGATGTATTTTAATGCATTCAAAGCACACAACTCATTTTCTATATGATTACAATAATTTAGTATCATCAACATAATTTTAGAACAACTCGGGCGAAGTTTTGAGATTTTGATCATGCCAAACCCGAGAGCTCCTTTTTGGGGACTTAGTTTATATTTCAGTCTTTTTACTCTTCTTGTGTAGTTCAATAATTCCTTTGGTCCTATGTTCTAATAACAAGTGAAATGATACATTGTAGTCCCAATACTCACAATGAATCGATGTAAGTAATCCAAACACTAAAGAATGATTTCACTATCTTACAATGAGTCATTCATTACATTATATATTGATTAACATCTCATAAGCGAGTCTCTATTGGCTATGCCACATATTTCATTACTTTCATGTTAGGGAAATTATGAGGTATTTAGTTAATATTATATTTCTACTTCCTTTTATTTGCTTCATATAAGAAGTCAATATAAGCTAATCATATTTGGCATTGCCCATTATTTGCTGAAACTTCATGAGTGTGATATTGGAAATTGACATTCTTAAGCTCTTTTTCATGTGACACTTTGAATATACGTTCTATGATAATCATCCTTTCTTACTTTCATAGAGATATCTTTAGGAATAAGATCGTACGAGCTAACATGAAATCAATTGTCTTCCCCAAACCAAAAAGAGGTGATTCACCGGTTAAAATGAATATAGATCATTTGAGATACTCATGAAATCCAGTGTTTGCCCCACACCGAAAAGGGATGATTCCCGACTAACGAAAATCCATCTCAAGTGTTCACTCCACATAGAAAAGTAGTGGCTCACGGCTATAGTGAACCAAGAACATAGACGGAGCATTAACCGACATAGATCATGTGAGATAAACATGAAATTCGGTGTCTTCCCCACATCGAAAAGAGGTAGAATCACCGGCTATAGTGAAACCGTACATACCTAGCTCGCTTAGGTGGAAACAACTGGCTAGTTCCAATGTTGGCTAGACATAGTTCGAAGATTAGGGACTTAATGAGACTACATATCCACCTCGGTGGTAGCCTCGTCTCTTGAGACTTACACGTCAAAGCACATGCTCATTACTAGTCTATCGGTGCTTTGCTCACTTCCATTATCTTCTTTATCTTTTTTTAGAGTTGAATCAAGCATTATAGAAGATTTCTTCTAGATTGAGATTTACTTACTCTTTTGATGACTTGTCATCCTTACTTTACATTGATGAAACGTGAATTGTCCTTACATATCATCCTTACTATACATTGAAGAAATGTGAATTGTCCTTGTTTATCATCCTTATGTGTTAGTGAGACTGATCTCACATATTCTGACACCTTCATTCGTGAGTATTCTTGTAACATAGTAGCTTAGGTGTATATAAGACTTGTCTCACTTCCTTTAACACCCCATTACGGTCACTTACTTAACTTAGACCCCTTTAATTATGTTATAACTCATGTTACTTCCTTACTTTAGTGTAGTAGCTTCATTTCATCTTTTATGGACGATGAGCAATTCTTTCAATGAGTTACATATGTTCATAGTTCATTCTCTTAGAGCATGTTGGGAATTGTCCCAATGAATGGCATTCCCTTGGTTGTGGATTCATTCAATTACATTAGAAGTGCTTATATTATCGTTGATACTCTTACTACACAAGATAGGCATATGCTTAGTTTTGGCCTAAACACTTGGATATTAAACTAATCACTATTTTTGTTGGCATAGGCCAATTTTACGTATGTTCATATTTAAAATAATATATATGAACCATTAGCCATTCTTTTTAGTCATTTGAAACATAAATTTATAGCCATTTACATTCATTGAATTACTTTAGAAGTACTTGAGTTATCATTTCAATCTTTTCGCTATATAAGATTGACATAAGATAAATATTGGCATAAGAAATAGGCTATAGACTTCATAATCTTCTTTATTGGCATGAGCCAAAGTTTCATTCGATCATACTCAATTTGGGATACATTTTTCATTTGCCAATCTTTTACTTATTTAGAGATAACATTATAGACAATTCCCATTTAAATTTTGAACAAGGTTTTTGTTAGCCATTTTATTGGCATAAGCCAAACGTTCACTCAAATTAAGATTTCATGGAGATCTTTTTAGCGAACCATATAACATAACTTTACGCATAACGTTTTTCAACATTTTGGACGGCATAATATGATCATTTAACGAACACATCATCATCAAAAAGTAACATTAACACTAGGTATGCACAACATACCACAATCATCTTCATACATAACATTTTCGGACTCATCTTAACATAGTATCATTCTCTTAACCAATCTTAGTTCATGACTTTAGGTTAACGTTTTTAAGACATATTGGACAACATCATATTAACATTTTATGACTTTAGCATCTTCATAACGTTAAAAACAGCAAGTCAACATTCGGACACACACACATCAACACTTGACATTTTCAAACGTAACTAACATTTGATTGGTTCTTAATTCACGTTGTGAACGTTAGCTTCATACGATTTTATGTTCATAGGTTCATGCTACATTCATCATTCAAGAACATTACACATAATATCATCCAGAACCACATACCAACAACATGATTTCTAACCTACTTAATCATTAAAATCGTACAAGGATACTAGGGAAAGTAGTTCGACGAGAACGATGGGAAACACCCCTAGTTTTTATGATCTTTGTATCGTTCGAAAGAAAGTTGTCTTGAAGAAAGAAGTCTATGAGAGAAACCATACCTTATGTAGAATTTTAATCTACGAAGACCACCTTGTACGAAACCTTGAAATTGCAGTGTGATTTCGGTTTTGCCCTTTTAAAATAATTAATTATGCTTCTAAATTAATTAATTAGATGACCTAGGATAATTACAAAAGTACCCTCAAGTCGATATAACCATAATTTACCCTTTGAACCATCCTAGGTTAGGTACTAGGTTGTCTTTTTTTTGTAATAACCGAAATCATGAAATTGGTTTGTAATTTCGGTTTTGTCCTTTTAAATTAATTAATTAAACTGATAAATTAAAGTAACCTAGGGTAATTACTAGATTATCCTAAGTTTTTAGGATCACAACAAACCTTTTGGACCATTTTTAGGTTCGGTACTAGGTTGTCTCTTTAACTAGTTACTAGGTTAGTGTCACCCGATTAAGTCTTAGGTTGTCGGGTGCACTAATTAGTTTATTTCATTTTGTCCTAGGTTAGTTAGCTAGTTAGGGCATTAGTTTAGTTTCTATAATTATTTAGATAGCTAGGCCCCGCATGGAGGGACCCGTCCGCACATGCTTACCCTTAACTACCCTAACTGAATTCGGTGAGGGTGGTCCCCTCCTATGGCCGATTCCCACACGCTTTGCCCATTTGCTTGCACATGGGTTGGTTGTAATTTCCTAACTCACTTTTGTTGATGTCCTATTTTTAATATTTGCTTATTGTCCCAAGGACCCTCACTATGTCATTCGGCACTGCTTAATTTACATTATCATTTTAAATGATCATGTACTCGGGTACTAGGCTTGACACTTGGATGCCTAGTACCCAATGTGTTGCATTGAGAATCTATTTTTAGCTTAGGTCCTTCCTTGCAGGTACATTTCTAAGCAAGCTTGGATTATATTATGCTTATTTGGGTATATATATATTGGCTAACACCCCTAGTCAATTTTTCTATACTATGCCCAATATTTTTCAATATTGGGCATTAGGATACTTATTAAATCAATGTGATCATATATGAAGGAAAATGTTATTTTAATTACTTGTGCAAACATCGAAATTGGCTAACACCCATTGCCAATATTCTATAATATGCCCAATATTTCTCAATATTGGGCATTGGGATGTCTATGTACCCCAATACGCATTCTAACGGACTGACTGGGCTCTTCATTAGACATTTGATTTTCAAGAATGTGACACTATCCCCCCCATAGGAGAATTCGTCCCCGAATGACACTTACACATCATTTAAACAAAGAGGGTGATTTTTGAAAGTTACTTTATCATGCTTAAACGTTTCTGTTTTGTGAATGTCATATCCACACTTATTTGGATGATGCATATCATTCATGCTTATCTGAAGCTTCATATTTGAGGTTGAGGAATTTCCTTCTCAATCACACTTTACTTAATGAACATCATAACTCATGCAACCCAAAAATCATGTCTACGCTATACAGAAACAGCAACATGAATGCAACATGAATTCGTTTTAACTCAGATAGTGCAATTATAATACATATGATTATGGACTTACAATACAAACATCGACTAATGTACTAAAACTATGAGTTTCTTTAATCAAAAACCAGAATTAGGAAGAGTATATCTAACCTCAAGAACTGAACAAGTGAGGGTAGCAAAATATCATATCTGCCTCGGCCTCCCATCTTGCCCCCTCAACAAGGTGGTTCATCCATAACACCTTCACGGTGAGAACCTCCTTGTTCTTCAGTCGCTTCACTTGACGATGTAAAATTACAACGGTAACCTCTTCATAAGGAAAGATTCCCATAGAATCCTAACCCCTAGACGGGTAGGATAGACATTGGATCACCTAGACACTTCTCAAGCATCGAAATGTGAAACACAGGATGAACAGAAGCTAATTCGTTTGGTAATTTTATCTATTTGCTATAAGATCTCTTAATGACCTATGTACCTCAGATACAACTTCCCTTTCTTACCAAACCCCATATTTACTACGAACATAGCGTCTATGGAAGGAACTTCTTGTTCTAAGTCTTTGACTCTTACTCAGTGGAATAAGTATCCCTTAAACATCATCTTATTATGTTTAAGATTGGAAATTATTTGGCCTGTTGGATTTGAACAACGCCCTTCTCATTGTAAGACAACTTATCTGGAAACTGAATCTTTACTACCCTGTTTCTATAGTATATTATAGCATAACACTTATGAAGGAAATCCATGTCTAAACCATAATCTTGAGTTTGTATGAAGCCAACATAGCCTTCTACTCACTCATCAATACTCATATCAGGCTTTTAGGCAGTACCATGCATTCCCCTCCATGCGAACAACCACACTCACCACACGTCTTTCGTCCACATTGGACATTTCCATTAAGGCCCCTTCTTGGGAATGATAGATCTTGAGTAAGGATCCTTAGACAACTTGGCCATCCTAATTCTTGTGAGTATTCTTCTACATTCTCACACAAGAAGGAAGTTAGATACTTAGAATCACACAAAGTGTCAAAGCACTAGATAGCACGATAAAGAGTAGAGAAGGGAGAATTTCCTATCATCGCGTAGTCTCTATGTTATGATTGTGGCGCGCTTCACAACCATAAGTCACAAAATACGTAACGTGCTTGTGTTGAGCTTTAGTTCCTAGGTAATTTAAACTCATGCTCTGATACCAAGTTTTTCACGACCCGGATTCAAGAATCCATATCGCAACCGGCGTCATTGACCTCTCAGAGGTCGCAGACAAGCCTCCTCTTGAATTAATCACATTCATATGGTTAATTTTAGCAGAAAATTTATAACTTTTTATAAGTATGAAGTTTACATAGAATTCATATAGTTAATACTTAATTGCATCAAATATTAAGCTCAACGTAAATGAAACAACCATCTATCATAAGAATCAATTTGAAACTAAATATGAATATATCATAAATACGTTTGCCAAAAACGTCCTTATTACAAAAAGCTTCAAAATAAACTGTAGGAAAAGCTAGGGACAACATCCACAAGCTATGTCTATGCCTAACACTAGACTAAGTTTTAGCATCCTCGAAATCAAGAGGACCTACAAAAAGGTCTGGAGAAACACTGAAGTCTCGTCAATCTATCCTCTGACCTGCACCTATAAAAGTGGTAAATTTAATAGATTTTATACACCACATTTACTAAGTATGGGTGTATGAACACATACACATAAAGCTATGCATGGTCAAGGAAAGCTTTTCCTAAACAACATGTCATTTCTGGAAAGTGCATCACTAGACTTTCCTAATTTGGTAGTTGTGAATTGTGGCATGAATATGATGTAGTTTAATGTATTAAAAGCACATAAATCATTTTTTATATGATTACAATACATTAGTATCATAAACATAATTTTAGAACAACTCGGGTGAAGTTTTGAGATTTTGATTATGCAAAACCCGAGAGTTCCTTTTTGGGGACTTAGTTTATTTTTCAGTATTTTTCGTCTTGTTGTTGTGTAGTTCAATAATTCCTTTGGTCCTATGTTCTATTTACAAGTGCAATGATTCATTGTAGTCTCATACCCATAATGAATCGATGTAAGAAATCCAAGGACTATGGAATGATTTCACTATCTTAAAATGAGTCATTCGTTACCTTATATATTTATTAACATCTCATAAGCCAGTCTCTATTGGCTACACTACATATTTCATTACTTTCATTCTAGGGAAGTTATGAGGTATTTAGTTAACATTATGTTTCTACTTCCCTTTATTAGCATCATATAAGAAGTCATTATAAGCCAATCTTATTTGGCTTTGCCCATTAATTGTTGAAACTTCATGAGTGTGATATTGGAAATTGACATTCTTAAGCTCTTCTTCAGGGCTCACTTTGAAGATACGTTCCATCATAATCATCCTTTCTTACTTTCATAGAGACATCATTAGGAATAAGATCATGCGAGCTAACATGAAATCCAGTGTCTTCCCCAAACCGAAAAGAGGTGATTAACCGGTTAAAATGAATCAAGATAATGTGAGATACTTATGAAATCCAGTGTCTGCCCCGCACCAAAAAGGGGTGATTCCCGGCTAAGGCGAATCCATGTCAAGTGTTCACTCCACACCGAAAAGAAGTGGCTCACGGCTATAGTGAACCAAGAATATATCATGAGAATTAACCGACATCGATCATGTGAGCAAAACATGAAATCTAGTGTCTTCCCCCACACCAAAAAGAAGTGGAATCACCAGCCAAAGTGAAAATGAACATACCTAGCTCACTTAAGTGGAAACCACTTGCTATTTCCTATGTTTTCTAGACATAGTTCGAAGACTAGGGACTTAATGGGACTACTTATCCATCTCGGTGTTTGCCGCGTCTCATGAGACTTACACGTGCATGCACATTCTCATAACTAGTCTATCGGTCCTTTCCTCACTTTAATTATCTTATTTATCTTTTTTAGAGTTGACTCAAGCATTATGTAAGATTTCTTCTAGATTGAGATTTACTTACTCTTTTGATGACTTGTCATCCTTACTTTACATTGATGAAAAGTGAACTGTCCTTACATATCATCCTTATTTTACATTGATTAAATGTGAATTGCCCTTACGTAACATCCTTAGGTGTTAATGACACTGGTCTCACACATTCTAACACCTTAGTTCATGAGTATTCTAGTAACATAGTAGCTTTGGTGTAAATAAGACTTGTCTCACTTCCTTTAACACCCCATTCTGGTCACTTACTTAACGTAGACCCCTTTAATTATGTTATAACTCACGTTACTTCCTTAATTTAATGTAGTAGCTTCATTTCATCTTTTATGGACGATGAGCACTTCTTTCAATGAGTTACATATGTTCATAGTTCATTATTTTAGAGTATGTTGGGAATTGTCCACATGAATGACATGCCCTTGGTTATGGATTCATTGAATTACTTTAGAAGTGCTTATATTATCATTTGATACTCTAACTACACAAGATTGGCATATGCTTAGTTTTGGCCTAAACAGTTGGATATTAAACTACATAACCATTTTTGTTGGCGTAGGCCAATTTTACGTAAGTTCACATTTAAATTAATATATATGAACCATTAGACAATCTTTTTGGTAATTTAAAACATAAATTTATATCCATTTACATTCATTGAATTACTTTAAAAGTACTTGAGTTATCATTTCAATCTTTTGGCTATATAAGATTGGCATAATAAATTGGCTATAGACTTCATAACATTCTTTATTGGATGGAGCCAAAGTTTCATCGATCATACTCAATTTGGGATACATTATTCATTTGTCAATCTTTTACTTATTTAGCGATAACATTATACCCAATTTCCATTTAAATTTTGAACAAGGTTTTTGTTAGCCATTTTATTGGCATTAAGCCAAACATTAACTCAAATTAAGATTTCCTCAAGATCTTTTTAGCTAACCTTATAACATAACTTTGGGCATAACATTTTTCAACATGCTGGACAACATAATATGATAATTTAACGAACACAACATCATCAATAAGTCACATTTACAGTTGGTATGCACAATAGACCATAATCATCTTCATACATAACATTTTCGGGCACATCTTAACATAGTATCATTCTCTTGACCAATCTTAGTTCATAACATCAGGGTAACGTTTTTAAGACATATTGGACAACATCATATTAACATTTGATGACTTTAGCATCTTCATAACGTTACAAAACAGCAAGTCAACATTCGGACACACACACATCAACAATTGACATTTACGGGCGTAGCTAACATTTGATTGGTTCTTAATTCACGTTGTAAACATTAGCTTCATACGATTTCAAGTTCATAGGTTCATGCGACATTCATTATTCAAGAAAATTACACATAATATCAGCCAGGAACACATACCAACAACATGATCTCTAACCTACTTAATCATTAAAATCGTACAAAGATACTAGGGAAAGGAGTTCGACGTTAACGATGGGAAACAACCGTAGTTTTTAAGATCTTTGAATCGTTCAAAAGAAAGTTCTCTTAGAGAAAGAAGTCCAGCAGAGAAAACCATACCATAAGTAGAATTTAATCTACGAAGACCACCTTGTACCAAACCTTGAAGAAAACCTTAAAATCGCCTAAGAGAATCAATGGAATTTTCTGTTTTTCTTTCGTTCACTTGCTTACTGTTTTGCGTCGCCTTTTCTATGAGTTTGATCTTGAGATTTTAAGTTTAGGAACTGACATTTACTCATTAATCTAAGTATTAATAAGATTATTAAATAAATAAATTAACTAATTACTAAAAAGCCCCTCCTAGAATGACTAGAAATATGAAAACATAGCACTTAGTCATATCTGAAATTTTTCCTAAGAATTTCGTTTTTTCCCTTCAAATTAATTAATTAAATGTATAATTTGATTAATTAAGGGACCTATGGTAATTACTAAAGTGACCATAAATCATTGGAACCATAATTAACCTTTTTGGACCGTCCTAGGTACTAGGATGTTTCTTGAGTTGTACTAGGTTAGTGTAATAATTTTGGTTTGACCCCATTAATTTTATTAATTAAATGTATAATTTAATTAATTAAGTGACCTAGGGTAATTAATAAGTACCCTTAAGTCTTTATAACCATAAATGACCCTTTGGACCATCCTAGGTTAGGTACCAGGTTATCTTTTTCTTGTCTTAACCGAAATCTGGAAATTGCTTTGTGATTTCGGTTTTGCCCTTTTAAATTAATTAATTAAGCTGCTAAATTAATTAATTAGGTTACCTAGGTTTATTACAACAGTACCCGCAGGTCGTTAGGACCATAATTAACCTTTTGAACTATCCTAGGTTAGGTACTGGTTGTCTTTTTCTTATATTAACCACAATCTGGATATTGCTTTGTTATTTTTGTTTTGTCCTTTTAACTTAATTAATTAAGATAATAAATTAATTAATAAGTAACCTAGGGTAATTACCAAAGTATCCCTAAGTTTTTAGTTCCATAACTAACCTTTTGGACCATCCTAGGTTAGGTATTAGGTTGTCTCTTTTCCTAGTTACTAGGTTAGTGTCACCCGATTAATTCTTAGGTTGTCGGGTGCACTAATTAGTTTATTTCATTTGGTACTAGGTTAGTTAGCTAGTTAGGTCTGTAGTTTAGATTGTAGAATTATTTATATAGCTAGACCCCACATAGAGGGACCCATCAGCACATGCTTCCCCTTAACTACCCTAACCGAATTCTGTTATGGTGGTCCCCTCCTATGGCTGATTCCCACATGCTTTGCCCATGTGCTTGCACATGGGTTTGTTATACTTTCCTAACTAACTATTCTTGATGTCCTATTTGGAATATTTGCTTATTGTCCCAAGGACCCTCACTATGTCCTTGGGCACTGCTTAATTTACATGATCATTTTAAATGGTCATGTACTAGGGTACTAGGCTTGACACTTGGATGCCTAGTACCTAATGTGTTGCATTGAGAATCTCTTTTTAGCTTACGGTCTTCCTTGCAGGTACATTTCTAAGCAAGCTTGCATTATACTAAGCTTATTTGGGTATATATATAGAAATTGGCTAACACCCCATAGAAAATTTTTCTATAATATGCCTAATATTTCTCAATATTGGACATTAGGATACTTATTAAATCAATGTTATTATATATGAAGGATATTGTTATTTTAATTACTTGTGCATACATAGAAGTTTGCTAACATTCCTTAGCCAATATTCTATAATTTGCCCAATATTTCTCAATATTGGGCATTGGTATGACTATGTACCCCTATAAGCATTTTAATGGACTTACTGGGCATTTCATTAGGCATATGATTTTCTGGAATGTTACAGATGTGCTAAGAAAGTTTTAAATTTTTCGATAAATTTACCTACGACAATGCGATGAATGATAACTATGGGCTTGTATAAGACCTCCGGAAGGACAAGTTTTCAATGTTAGTTCTAGGAGGTGCTCCCCGAATGTCACAAACGTGGTATCAAAGCATAAGGTTTTTGAAAGTGGTTTTAGGTTCTAAAAGTCTCATATATCCATGTCTAGTAGACTCTCAATCATCGGAGGGAATCGCGACAAATCTATGAGCAAGAGGCTATAGGACGATAGAGTTTCCCTTCTTCATCATTCTCATGTTGTGCCATAGAACTTAACTCTATAAGATCTCTCTCTCTTATGTTTTCTTTTAGATGTGATTGCTTGGATGAGATTGTATCTCTATGCTTGAGGGATTTTGATGCTTATTTTGGTTTTATGGTTTCATGAGTATGTGTGAAGGTAAATTTTTCAATGATATGTTGACATGATGTCCCTTGTGGATATATATGAGACCTATGCAAAATGGTATGTTATGTTGAGAAATATATGTCATGATATGGCTAAAGCATGATAGAAGTTATGGTTAAAATGAGTCTCTTTTGAAATAGTACACTACTATATGGTATTGCATGATGGTAGCCTAATTTATGATTTGAACTTGGAATGTTTAGTGATCACCTATGGAAGCATGTTGCTTAAGTATATGTAAAATGTTTCAAATGTTGCCTTTGTTCATATATGTGAACCTTCATGATTGTTTTACATGGATTGGATTCTTTTGTATAGACTTGGTATTAGAAGTAAGAGTAGAATGATTGTCTTTGTAGGGTGGTGATGTGGGTTTGATTGACCTAGAAGTTACCTTACTCTAATGTTGAAAGAAAAGAAAGAGTCCTAATTGCTAAGTCTCCTTATTGCATAAATGATGAGTTTTAGAATGCCTTGGTTGACTTACTGTAATTCCTTCTATAGTGGTAATCACTTTTAGGTGATGAAAATGAAGGCTGTTAAGTTATGATCCTGTTGAGGTTGGGCTATGTTACTCTTAGTTGGGTTTACCCTAAGTGGGGGATACTGATGGAGTAGTGAGGTTATAGGTACTTTCTATCTTGTCCTTATATTGTTACTTGAACTTGAAACTAATGAATTCTTAGTAAAGTTGTACATGATAAGAGTTTTGCATTAAAGTATGGATTGCATGACCTCTATATGTTTGGTATGTCTTGATTGACCCTATTTTGAGAGTATTTTTAAGATTCTAAAGTACATGAAAAGAGATTTTTATTAAATTCATGGTTTTCTCATGTTTATTGTGCATCTTGATATAATAGTTGTTCATTTAACTTCATGCGATAAAGTAATAAGCATGTTTGAAGTCACTCTTAATGTGTAATGCTTAGCCTTATAATGAGAAATTGAGCCTCTCTAAAATGAAATATGTTGAGTCTCTTGAAAACTATGTGACTTCTATGATTTGGAAATCATGATTGTAGGCTCACTTTTAAAAAATGAAGGCATGATTAACTAGTGTCTTTGTGAGTACCTATGATTTGTGTTATTTTTCTAAAAAAATGCTTACTGTGAAGGCTATTGCTATGTTAGAAATTGACATTTTGTGAAATGGCTTCGTAATTGTTGTGATGTGTTTGGTGTGACTTACCATTTAGACTTCACTAGGAAGAATGTTTGAGCATGCCATGATTAAAAAAAATTGAGGAATTCTCATGTTAGAGTAAAGTAGTATTTTGTCCATTTGCTTGGGTGTGAACTCATGAGACATGTAAGTGTGTTGAGGAGAAGGACATTCCTCCATGGATACAACTAAGCATGGTATGATTGAGTATGATCCTCATGGCACTAGGCCTAACTAATAATAATCCTTTGACAACCTATCTTACTCAAGTCTATGTGCATTGAAGTATGAGTGTCTACTTGTTCTTGAGTGTTGTTGAAACTTCCTAAGTGTGACTTAAAGATGGTTGCAAAATGAAATCTTAATAATATGAACTGTAATGACCATGTTATGATTAGGAGAAGGAAGTTCCTCCTATGAGCAGGATGAGAGTCTGTGTATTTGATGCATTGAAGAGTGAGAGAATAGAAGTTTGGCTTACTTATGTTGCATTGAGTGCTAAATGATTTGAAGTTGTGTTCCTTGTATGTTTGATGCATTAACTTCTATATGATGACGTTATGGATGTTGTAAGATTCTCTATGATTCATTGAAGTACTTTTTGTGATTAAAGTGTCCTAAGTGTCATTCGAGGACGAAAGTTCCCTAGTAGGGGATATTGCAAGACCCCCAAAATGAGTTAAGGTGTATAGAGACTCACCTGTGACTATTATATTTTTACCATTTTAATTAAGTGTTTCAAAGTATGCTTGGGTGATTTGAAGTCATTTGGAAGTCAAACGTCAAGGGACGACCAAGACGTTCGATGACTAGTCACTTAAGGGGCCTTATGTGTTTTTATGTGCTTATGTGTGTTTTATGAGCTTATGAGGTCCTTACATGATTAATAATTATTTTTATAAGAAGTGTATGGATTTTCATATAGTTTGGAGGTCAAACATCCAAGACATTTTAATGTTAGCCCTTGAGAAAGCATGTGTGTGTCTTGATGGTGCCTAGCATGTTTGGACGTGTTGCGTGTAATTGTTTTGGGTAAAACTGATGTGGAAGGTCCTTCACTTGTTAATGTTCATATTTACGTTGGAAACGCCTCGGTAAGACTTCCAAGGGCCCCGCAAAAATTCCCACAAGAAGGACCCAAAAGTTGTCGAGACAGTGCTTTGAAAGTGTCAATCGACTGAACCAAACGACGCCCCGTTGGTGGACTGACATCCCGTAAATGGTGGTGTAGTTTACGGAAACTTATAATTGATAAGTCTCATCCAAAACATAGCCCAATACAAAATCGACTGAAGCCACAGACAGTCGGTCGATGGACCTACTGGGCGCCGATTGTGGCCTGCGCACTATTTCATTAAAGGGGTGAATGGGAAATTCACCCCACGTGCTAACCTGTACCTACATGGTTTATTTGATGATTTTTTGGTGTATTTAAGTGATAAAAAACGTGATTAACCCATTCCCAATCGAATTCACACAAATAAGACTTTCCCTCCAAAAATTTTCTCTCTAGAACCTCCATTGAAGGTGAAGCTCAAGAACATCTTGGAGCTTGGATTTCCATGGATTATTCTTCGAGTTTTGGAGGTTTTCTTCTATATTAAGTTTGGTTATCCTTCATCTCTAGTTAATCTTTCATCTAGAGAGCCTTCTTCAACGTTTTCAAAGGAGTTCATTATCGAATCTCTTCTTCTTCAATCTAGCAATGTGTACTTTGTCAATGTTTTGAAATGTTTAATCATTATGAATTGTTGATAATGTATTGGTTTTAACGTGAATTATATCCAATTGCATTGTGAACCCATGTCCCTTCCTAAACTCTATTTAGCCTATGCATGTGCATTGTGATCGTGGCTTGTTATTTGTTGAATTTTGATTCTATTACGCTGAGTTGGTCATGTCTACTATTTTTTATGTATATTGATGGTGAATTGTTGACGAATGATCCATGTGGATCAAAATATGAAGATTTGAATAAGTTTAGTTTAGATCTCTATGTGTTCACTGTAACATTGCCTTTATAATGTATGAATGTGGAATTAGATTATGTTATGATGATTGTAACTATTTCCTTAGGTTAATATCATGATTGGATTATGGATATGTATCTCGTATTATCAAATTAAACAAGGACTTTCATGAATTGATCTACAATTCTTCTAGTCTATCGATTGATAATACTATGTATGTGAAGTGATCTCGATTTTAGATTAGATGAAACAAAATTCCTTTTGAGCAATGATATCCTTCGATACTGCCTAACATGTACATTATTGTTAAAATATGATTGATGATCAAGGCTTTACGGAATTAGTAGGATTGCTTATTTCCTCTACTCTGTATTGAATTGATAGTTTAGTGCCTATGTTGGTATCTTCATCTTGTAGGTATTTAAGCATGATTTCGTTATGTTAAGTGTATATTTAGCTACTGCCCTATATTCATACTATGTATGAAATATGATTTATGATCCATGCAAGTGAAATTGGATAATGGTCTATGTCCTTCTACTTTCTAGTGTGATGATGACGTATTGTACTAGTCATAGCATAGTCTTATAGTATCTTATGCATGACTTTATATATGATTATTTTACTTTAGATACTGCCCTATTCTAGAATTTTGGATGAAGGAATAGTTATGGTCAATGATGACCAAAGGCTAAAGGATTGGTAAGATTTGCTCTATTTCTGTACTTCTCTACTCCTTTATAGTATTATTGATGAAGCCTTGTATGACATTGTGTGGTATGGTGTACTTATAGTGGCGGTGTTTACTTTATTGCCAACATATATATGTGATGTGATCGTGGCCTTGAAGGCAATTATACTATGAATGTGTGTTAGTGATGAAGCACCCTATGTGAAGCCTATGCCTAGTTTCCTATTCTAACTATGATCTAGGTTGTGTTGCTAATGTCATGAGGATGTAAATGGCTATGTTAAGATCATGTGTAGGTTCTGCCATAATTAAGTGTTAAGGATTCATGGCCCCTACCCATGTACCCCTATGTGAAGGTGTAAATAGCTAATGTTAGGAGTCTTACAGTGTAATATGAAGTTAGCTTGTCTCCTATGCTAAATTGTGTTGTGTGGTCTATGCTTGGTTGTGCATTGTGGCCTTAAGAGGGTGGCTGCCTCAATGTGTTTGTTGATATCCATTATGTGATCATGTTGACCAATGTACACAAACACTTAAACATTATGGATACTTAAAATGTAGCAAAGATTCATAGTGTCTAAAGAAAGGTAGTTCTCATATTCACTAAATGTCTACAACTATGCATGTAAGATAAATGTATGTGAAGTATGTTTTGTATTCCTTATCTAGTATGACTTGATAGGTGTACTAGCATGGGCAAGAGTATGGGACCTTGTCTATGTATTGCACATGTGTACCTTGATAGGATAGTTCCTAGGTTTGGTTTCTATGTACATGAAAATGAATGTATAGACAAATTATGAATATGACTTATATGATATGATTTAATGTACATGATAAGATGAATTATTAATGTGTATAGTAGCTCATATAGTTATACACATATACTTATGCATTGATATATGAGCATGTGTAACATTTATGTGTTATGTGAAAGGTTTGCTCACATATAAGTATGCACACATACATGTATGAAGATCTAGTCAATAGAGGAGCCTTGAAAGGTTTTCTCAAGTGTATCCTAAACTACATAGGTGCTTACATATGCTATGTCCATGTGAAAGGTTTTATCACATGCTATAGGTTGATGAAAGGACTTCTCATCTATGACCTATGAGCTAAGAATATGAGGGGATGACTCTCCTAAGCCTAATTTTGTAAGGTAAAGTTAATAAAAGTCTTCTCAACAAAGGGAACCTAGCTTAGCACCGAGTGAACTTGAAGTGAGGGGTGTCCCTTTCTCATTGTAGGAAGGTAGGTCACTGTAATGCTCATGAGGTGGATAAATACAATGCCTCAATAGGCATAAAGAGGGTCTCCAAAAGTGAATAATCATAATGCCCCAATGGCATAAAGAAGGTTTTCACATGTATCTCCAAGTTCCATAACTATGTTTGCCACATAGGATCTCGCAAGTGAATTCGCATAGCATGCTAACATGTGTTAATGTTCTACCTTGACTAGGTAAGAACACCTTCCTTTGGTGTAAGCCTCTACAATACCAAATTTCATGTAGCACCCATGGTGTTATTATCGGTTAAGACCTAGCTTCCCTAAAGTAACATGGACAATGGAGTTAAAGTAAATGACTAAGGACCCTAACTAGGATGACCTAAGAAAAGATACTTAGAATAGGTAGAAGTAATGAACCCACCTAGACATTGCACAAGTAGCTATATAAGGGAGTCCTAGGAAGGTTGTCTAATGTATGTACATATGTTTATGGTTCTCTTACATGAAAAGATGTTAGTGTCTACATGATGTGATGATATGCATAATATGGAGTTCTAATGTGAAGTGTGTGCCTTGTTTATGAAGTGGTCCTGTGATTGTATGTGTTGAGTTGAAAGGTTGTATATATGGTTTCCTTGTGATCTTAAGGTGATGCTTGAGCATGGATAGTGTTATGGTAAATTACTCATGCATTTCACCAAGTATCACTAAAAGGATTATTTAGGAAAGTCAAGAAGTTGGAATAAAAAGTAGTTCATTGTAAAAGGAAAGTAGTTCACTGTAAAGTGAAAGGAGTTCAATTTAAAGGGACCCTAAATATGACTTAAATTCAATATGTGATTTTACATGATTTTTGTACTTTGATTATGTCCATATGAAGTATATGAATAATATAAATGCTATTGTATAAAGGTTTCATGAAGATTTACTCAAAAAGGCATGAAGTATTATTTCAAGAAAATGTCCCTTTTAAATGCATGTTTTTGCATGGTTTCCATACATAGTGCATTCTTGTACTAACTCCATTCTTCTCTACTTTTTACACAAAGTTGTTTATGGTTCTTAAAGAATGTCTTGAATGGTGAAGAGACTAATAGATGATTCCCAAGATTAGGGAATGAAATCCTTAAGTCCAAGGATTCCTAAGTCATGTCTTCACTGTAAAGTGTATGATATAGTACTTATGATTTTATTGTTGTAAGAGCCATGTCCCTAAATTACTCTTATGTTGTTGAGTATACAATGGCAAAAGATTCTACAGTCGTTAACTATGTATGATCATATTATATATATATGAAGTAATGTTCTAGCATATGATGTGCTGAGAAAGTTCTAAATTTTCCGCTAAATTTACCTACGACAAACTGATGAATGATAACTATGAGCTTGTGTAAGACCTCCAGAGGTCAAGTACGCCATGTTACTTCTAGGGGGTGCTCCCCGGATGTTACATTAACTCTTATTATTACCAAAACCCAATTTGCTCTTCCTTTTCTCATCTTTCTCTCTCCCAAAGTCACTCCATAGAAGACCAAGAAAAGGAGGGTTATAGGTCTGCAAAGGATGAAGTTACTCCATAAAACTTCGTCAATAGTTAGGTATGGGATTCCTTTCACCTTTGGGATCTCTTTCCCCAAAGGGTTCCTCTAAGTTGATTTCAAAAATATGAAATTCTAGTGGGTTTTCTTCCAACATGAAATTGGTCTTGTGAATTGCTTTGTTTATTATTTCTTTTAATTATTATGAGTAGATTAATATGTATTAAAATTTCATTATACTACTTCTTGATTAATTGACCTAGTTTGAGAAAGATGATCTTTTCCCCTTAACCCTAGGTTGTTATGTTGAATTGAATTGTATAATATTGATACAATTGACTTGGTTGATGTGTGAGTTACTATTCTATGTTGGTATTATGCAAATTTTTGAGTCTATTGTGATATATTATAATCCAATTATGCTATTTCTTGAGTAACTAATTTAGGTTGTGAAATAGCTCATGAATTTGGCCTAAGTTTCTAACCCTAGGCTATGAACTAGTGATGAATTGTTGTGTACTGATTCAATTGAGTTTATTATTATGTTGGTTACTATTGTGTGATAATATTACACCTATTGATGATTTGAATTGGAGGGTTGATGGTAAGACCTTGATGATGGCTTGTAAAAGAGATTGGGGTAAGTCTTGTGATCTCAATTCATTTCTTCAATTATGATTTCTTGTGATTAAGTGATTATGTTGTATTGAATTATACCTTATGTAAATATTGATAGGGTTGGTATGATGTTTATTGGAATGTCTTGAAATATGGTTTGCGAGATGTTTGCTAAGATGTCAATGTTATACTGATGGTGATAACTTACCAGTGTGCCTTATTATGATACGATTATGTAAATGTTCTAATCTCACATGTATGAATTGTAATGAAAGTAAAATACTCATGCAATTCTAATTGATCTATGATTATGACTATAAAAGTGATAGAACCTATGACCAACATTAAGCTAAGAAGATTAATAAAGGTATCAAAGACATTTCAAAAGGGACTATACCTTAGAACCGAGTGAACTAGAGTGAGGAGTGTCTCTTCCAACATAGGGAAGGTAGTATCACTAATGTACTCATGATATTGGAGACTATAAATCATGTAGAATAAATAATGTCCCAATTACCTCTCCTAGTTCTTGAACTATGTTGCCGCCATAAGTATACTAGCTAGTGGATCCATATAGAAGCTATCTTCTTGTTTTGGTACTACCTTGGGAAGTAGTCTGCCTTCCTTCGGTGTAGGGTTCCATGACACCTTATTCCACATTAGCTCATGTGGTCTATGTTGGATAAGGAAAGATGTTCCCAAAAGTTAAAATGAAGTAATGAAGTGAGCTCTAACTAGGATGATCTAAGGGGTTTAGCTTGGTCTAGATTCTAGTATGGGACTCTACCTATACATTGCACTAGTGAGCCTTGAGGGAAGTCTTAGGAGGATGTTTCTATGTATGTATATGCTTATAAATGTAAATGTTATGCATGTAATGATCTTTGATGTTAATGATTCTACGTGATGATGGTTTCACTTATGAACATGTGTTTGTTGTCCATTGTTAAAGTATGATGATTTGTAATATTAATGATATGTTATGTGAATTTGAACATTGTTTATGGTTCTTTTAGGTTTACTTGATTGAGTGAAATTATGGGGCTTTGTTTAGTCATTGCACTAGTGGACATGGTTAGGGTTCATGAGTAATGGTCTTGCTTTGGTTATGATGTTATGAACTCTTATACATGCTTGTTGATAATATAACTTGATTATAGAGTTATCTTGAATATGCTCTCAATTATGTTGATATTCATGTTGACTAGTCTAGAATTAATATTGTTGGTCTTATGAGCTACATAGTCTTTACTTAATGAATATATATGATTGACTTGTATTGGTTCTTGAATGTGCTTAAGGTTTTTCAAAGTAAATTGCATACTTTAATGAAATGACCCTTTTAGCATGATTTCTATGTTGTTTGTTCATATGGTCTCATACTTAGTACAAGTGATGTGGTAAACCAATTTTCCCTTTTTCCCTAACATTTTACATTCCGATCGTTGAAGGGTTCATAACGACTTTTGAAGGAAGACATGGATCCTCATTCTCCAAGTTGGGTAGGTCCTCACTACTTTGAGGACAATGTCACTTTCTAGAATTGGATGTTAATTAGTCTTAAAGACACTTTGTTCATTTCCTTTCGATTGTATAGCCTATATGTGGCTCTTATTGTATTGACATATGGGCTAGGACCAATTGCTATATTGTTGTTTAGATGGTTATGAGATGAGACATCCGTTTTAAGACTATGTTATCTCTTATATATTTATATGTGTCATTAATCTAGAAGACTATGTCGTATTTCTTATGTGAAGGGTCTATGTATACTCGATACGAATACATATATATTATGTGTATGAGAGATGTCTATGTAAACCTCATGATAGGTAGAAGAAAAGTTTTCTGCATTTTTAACCTTTGAATATATTGATGTCAGCTAAGAGCCTATAGTATTAATCCTCTTCGAGGACTATCGACGCAGGTTACGTCTAGGGGGTGCTCCCTGGATAACAAACTTTGTATTAGAGAATGAGGTTTAATATCTTAAGAGTCAATGTCTCACTTATCCACGGCTATGTAGATTCTTGTTCATAATATTGAAGCGCGCCACACTTATTAATTGGAAACTATATGATGCTTAGGAAAATCTCCTTTTCTTGGATATTCAATATCGTGCCCCGGGATTTTTGACTCTATGTGCCCTTAGCATCTAATCCTTTTATTGTGATTATAGGGAATGAATACCCAAAGAACAGCCTCTCGAAGATTCGATGAAGAGATTGCAAAAGCGGGAGTTCCTTCCCGAGGCAATCAAGTCCCTCTTCTTGAAGAAGTTGTTAATGATGATCAATCTCCAGTCAATCCTCCACCTTTGAGGGATGGGGACATAAGGGCAACTTTTCTGCAAATTGATCAAGCCATTACTACAGAAGCACAATCCGTCACTACTCAAGCACAAGCCATGACAGACAAAGCTAACCGTGAGGTGGTACCCTAAGGAAAACAACATGAGGGAACCATGGCATCTCATTTGAGGAATTTTACAAAGATGAATCCCCCTACTTTCTGTGAATCCAAATTAAGTAATACCCCCAAGAGTTCATTGATGAAAACTAAAATATTCTCTATGCTATGAGTTGACTACTTGTGAGAAGGCCGAGTTAACCACTTACCAACTCAAAGATGTGGCCAAAACTTGGTACGTCCAATGGAGAGATTGTATGTGAAGTGTGTGCCTTGTTTATGAAGTGGTCCTGTGATTGTATGTGTTGAGTTGAAAGGTTGTATGTATGGTTTCCTTGTGATCTTAAGGTGATGCTTGAGCATGGATAGTGTTATGGTAAATTACTCATGCATTTCACCAAGTATCACTAAAAGGATTATTTAGGAAAGTCAAGAAGTTGGAATAAAAAGTAGTTCATTGTAAAAGGAAAGTAGTTCACTGGAAAGTGAAAGGAGTTCAATTTAAAGGGACCCCAAATATGACTTAAATTCAATATGTGATTTTACATGATTTTTGTACTTTGATTATGTCTATATGAACTATATGAATACTATAAATGCTATTGTATAAAGGTTTTATGAAGATTTACTCAAAAAGGCATGAAGTATTATTTCAAGAAAATGTCCCTTTTAAATGCATGTTTTTGCATGGTTGCCATACGTCGTGCATTCTTGTACTAACTCCATTCTTCTGTACTTTTTACACAAAGTTGTTTATGGTTCTTAAAGAATGTCTTGAATGGTGAAGAGCTTAATAGATGATTCCCAAGCTTAGGGAAAGAAATCCCAAAGTCCAAGTATTCCTAAGTCATGTCTTTACTGTAAAGTGTATGATATAGTACTTATGATTTATTGTTGTAAGAGCCATGTCCCTAAATTACTCTTATGTTGTTGAGTATACAATGGCAAAAGATTCTACAGTCGTTAACTATGTATGATCATATTATATATATATGAAGTAATGTTCTAGCATATGATGTGCTGAGAAAGTTCTAAATTTTCTGCTAAATTTACCTACGACAAACTGATGAATGATAACTATGAGCTTTTGTAAGACCTCCAGAGGTCATGTACGCCATGTTACTTCTAGGGGGTGCTCCCCAGATGTTACATTAACTCTTATTATTACAAAAACCCAATTTGCTCTTCCTTCTCTCATCTTTCTCTCTCCCAAAGAAAATCCATAGAAGACCATGAAAAGGAGGGTAATAGGGCTGCAAAGGATGAAGTTTTCTCCATAAAACTTCATCAATAGTTAGGTATGGGATTCCTTTCACCTTTGGGATCTCTTTCCCCAAAGGGTTCCTCTAAGTTGATTTCAAAAATATGAAATTCTAGTGGGTTTTCTTCCAACATGAAATTGGTCTGGTGAATTGCTTTGTTTATGATTTCTTTTAATTATTATGAGTAGATTAATATGTATTATAATTTCATTATACTACTTCTTGATTAATTGACCTAGTTTGAGAAAGATGATCTTTTCCCCTTAACCGTAGGTTGTTATCTTGAATTGAATTGTATAATATTGATACAATTGACTTGGTTGATGTGTGAGTTACTATTCTATGTTGGTATTATGCAAATTTTTGAGTATATTGTTATATATTATAATCCAATTATGTTATTTCTTGAGTAACTAATTTAGGTTGTGAAATAGCTCATGAATTTGGCCTAAGTTTCTAACCCTAGGCTATGAACTAGTGATGAATTGTTGTGTACTGATTCAATTGAGTGTATTATTATGTTGGTTACTATTGTGTGATAATATTACACCTATTGATGATTTGAATTGGAGGGTTGATGGTAAGACCTTGATGATGGCTTGTAAAAGAGATTGGGGTAAGTCTTGTGATCTCAATTCATTTCTTCAATTATGATTTCTTGTGATTAAGTGATTATGTTGTATTGAATTATACCTTATGTAAATATTGATAGGGTTGGTATGATATTTATTGGAATGTCTTGAAATATGGTTTGCGAGATGTTTGCTAAGATGTCAATGTTATACTGATGGTGATAACTTACCAGTGTGCCTTATTATGATACGATTATGTAAATGTTATAATCTCACATGTATGAATTTTAATGAAAGTAAAATACTCATGCAATTCTAATTGATCTATGATTATGACTATAAAAATGATAGAACGTATGACCAACATTAAGCTAAGAAGATTAATAAAGGTATCAAAGACATTTCAAAAGGGACTATACCTTAGAACCGAGTGAACTAGAGTGAGGAGTGTCTCTTCCCACATAGGGAAGGTAGTATCACTAATGTACTCATGATATTGGAGACTATAATTCATGTATAATAAATAATGTCCCAATTACCTCTCTTAGTTCTTGAACTATGTTGCCGCCATAAGAATACTAGCTAGTTGATCCATATAGAAGCTATCTTCATGTTTTGGTACTACCTTGGGAAGTAGTCTGCCTTCCTTCGGTGTAGGGTTCCATGACACCTTATTCCACATTAGCTCATGTGGTCTATGCTGGATAAGGAAAGATGTTCCCAAAAGTTAAAATGAAGTAATGAAGTGAGCTCTAACTAGGATGACCTAAGGGGTTTAGCTTGGTCTAGATACTAGCATGGGACTCTACCTATAAATTGCACTAGTTAGCCTTGAGGGAAGTCTTAGGAGGATGTTTCTATGTATGTATATGCTTATAAATGTAAATGTTATGGATGTAATGATCTTCGATCTTAATGATTCTACGTGATGATGGTTTCACTTATGAACATGTGTTTGTTGTCCATTGTTAAAGTATGATGCTTTGTAATCTTAATGATATGTTATGTGAATTTGAACATTGTTTATGGTTCATTTTAGGTTTACTTGATTGAGTGAAATTATGGGGCTTTGTTTAGTCATTGCACTAGTGGACATGGTTAGGGTTCATGAGTAATGGTCTTGCTTTGGTTATGATGTTATGAACTCTTATACATGCTTGTTGATAATATAACTTGATGACAGAGTTATCTTGAATATGTTCTCAATTATGTTGATATTCATGTTGACTAGTCTAGAATTAGTATTGTTGGTCTTATGAGCTACATAGTCTTTACTTAATGAATATATGTGATTGACTTGTATTGGTTCTTGAATGTGCATAAGGTTTTTCAAAGTAAATTGCATACTTTAATGAAATGACCCTTTTAGCATGATTTCTATGTTGTTTGTTCATATGGTCTCATAATTAGTACAAGTGATGTGGTAACCCAATTTTCCCTTTTTCCTAACATTTTACATTCCGATCGTTGAAGGGTTCATAACGACTTTTGAAGGAAGACATGGATCCTCATTCTCCAAGTTGGGTAGGTCTTCACTACTTTGAGGACAATGTCACTTTCTAGAATTGGATGTTAATTAGACTTAAAGACACTTTGTTCATTTCCTTTCGATTGTATAACCTATATGTGGCTCTTATTGTATTGATATATGGGCTAGGACCAATTGCTATACTGTTGCTTAGATGGTTATGAGATGAGACATCCGTTTTAAGACTATGTTATCTCTTATATATTTATATGTGTCATTAATCTAAAAGACTATGTAATATTCTTATGTGAAGGGTCTATGTATACTCGTTACGAATACATATATAATATGTGTATGAGAGATGTCTATGTAAACCTCATGATAGGTAGAAGAAAAGTTTTCTGCATTTTTAACCTATGAATATATTGATGTCAGCTAAGAGCCTATAGTATTAGTCCTCTTCGAGGACTATCGACGCAGGTTACGTCTAGGGGGTGCTCCCTGGATAACAAACTTTGTATTAGAGCATGAGGTTGAATATCTTAAGAGTCAATGTCTCACTTAGCCACGACTATGTAGATTCTTATTCATAATATTGAAGCGCGCCACACTTATTAATTGGAAACTATATGATGCTTAGGAAAATATCCTTTTCTTGGATATCCAATATCGTGCCTCGGGATTTTTGACTCTATGTGCCCTTAGCATCTAATCCTTTTATTGTGATTATAGGGAATGAATACCCAAAGAACAGCCTCTCGAAGATTCGATGAAGAGATTGCAAAAGCGGGAGTTCCTTCCCGAGGCAATCAAGTCCCTCTTCTTGAAGAAGTTGTTAATGATGATCAATCTCCAGTCAATCCTCCACCTTTGAGGGATGGGGACATAAGGGCAACTTTTCTGCAAATTGATCAAGCCATTACTACAGAAGCACAATCCGTCACTACTCAAGCACAAGCCATGACAGACAAAGCTAACCGTGAGGTGGTACCCTAAGGAAAACAACATGAGGGAACCATGGCATCTCATTTGAGGAATTTTACAAAGATGAATCCCCCTACTTTCTGTGAATCCAAATTAAGTAATACCCCCAAGAGTTCATTGATGAAAACTAAAATATTCTTTATGCTATGAGTTGACTACTTGTGAGAAGGCCGAGTTAACCATTTACCAACTCAAAGATGTGGTCAAAACTTGGTACGTCCAATGGAGAGATAATAGGCCTTTAAGGGGTGGACTGGTGACATGGAAGATTTTATGGAAGGCTTTTCTTATACGTTCTTTCCTCGGGAGAAGAGTGAAGCAAAAGTGTAGGAATTCATCAACCTTCATCAAGGATGTATGAGTGTACTTGACTACTCATTGAAATTTTCTAAATTGTTAAAGTATGCTCCTTCTTTGGTTTCCGTCCCTAGGGATGAAATAAGCCGCTTTGTAACGGGGGCGTCCTATGACTTGAAAGAAGAATATCGTTCAGCTATGCTACATTATAATATGAACATTTATCGCCTCATGGTTCATGCTCAACAAGTGGAAGAGACAAGGGTTAAGATGAAGAGTAGGGACGACAAAAGGGCAAGGTCTTATGATGGTGGTTGTTCAAAAGGTAGGCTTGATATTAAAGACAATCCTAGGTTCAAGAAGAGGTTTTCTTATCATATTGTTACAAAATATCCCTAGGCTCGTGATGATAGGGTGTCTAACCCTATGTCTAAAAAGATATGAGATACTGGCTCACCAAGCAAGAAGCCAATTTGTGGAAAGTGTGGCAAGAAGAATTATGGTGATTGCCTTGTTGGGACGGACAATTGATTTGGGTGTAGCAAGAAGAATTATGGTGATTGCCTTGTTGGAACGGATAATTTCTTTGGGTGTGGCAAGAGCGGCCACAAGGTAAGGGATTGCACAAATTTGAAGGGGCAAGACAAAGGTAGAGGGTAAACTCAAGCTAGTGGTTCTAATGTGGATCCTCCAAGGAAGAATCTCTTTTATGCACTTCTCTCTAGGGGTGAACAAGAGAGTTATCCCAATGTGATGACCGGTATGTTACAAGTCTTCTCTATTGATGTATATGCTTTACTTGATCCGGGTGCTACATTATCTTTTGTTACTCCCTTCATAGCTAGAAAGTTTATATTTTGCCCGATATTCTGAATAAACCATTCATGGTTACTACCCCGATAGGAGAGTCAGTGGTTGAAAAGAGGGTTTATAGAAATTGTCCCATAATGTTCCCGAATAGAGTTACTTATGTTGAATCAGTAGAACTTGATATGGTCTATTTTGACGTCATTTTGGAGATGGATTGGTTGCATGATTGTTTTGCTTTGATTGATTTTAGAACTATAATTGTTAGTATCAATTTTCCAAATGAACCCATTTTAGAGTGAAAGGGGGGAAATTCTATTCCTAGAGGTCTTATTATCTCTTGTATTAAGGCTTGAAAAATGATCACAAAAGGGTGTCGATATCACATTATAATAGTCAAAGATTTAGCCTCCAAAAATCCTCCCATTGAGTTTGTCCCCGTAGTATGGGCATTTCTGGAGGTCTTTCTTACTGATCTTCCCAGAATCCCTCCGGAACGGGGAATTGATTTTCGTATTGACTTGCTACCCGGTTACCAATCCCATTTCAATTCTTGCTTATCGGATGGCTCCGGCCGAATTGAAAGAGTTTAAATCTCAACTCAAGGACTTTCTAGACAAAGGCTTCATTAGACCTAGTATTTCTCCATTGGGTGCTGCAGGTTTGTTTGTGAAGAAGAAGGATAGGTCCCATAGAATGTGCATTGATTATCGTCCACTCAATAAAGTCACTATTAAGAACAAGTATCATCTCCCTCGGATTGACAACTTGTTTGATAAACTCCAAGGGTCAAGGTACTTTTTTTAAAATTGACTTGAGATCAGGTTATCACATACTTAGGGTAAGAGGTGATGATATACCAAAACCGACATTTCGGACAAGATATGGTCACTATGAGTTCTTAGTAATGTCGTTTGGTCTCACTAATGCCCCAACAACGTTTATGGATCTCATGACTAGGGTGTTTCGAAGTTACCTAGATATATTTGTCATTGTCTTCATTGACGACATCTTGGTATATTCAAAAAATGAGGGTAAACACATGGATCCCTTGAGAGTGGTGTTAGAAGTGCTTAAGGAGAAAATCTATTTTCCAAGTACAAAAAATGAGAGTTTTGGTTGAGTTCGTTGGCGTTACTTGGTCATATCATATCTAGTAAGGGAGTTGAGGTCAATCCAACGAAAACTGTGGCGGTGAAAATTGTCCTACGCCATTGACTCCCACTTTTATTAGGAGTTTCTTGGGTCAAGTGGGTCATTATTTGAGGTTTGTGGATGTTTTAAATCAATTGCTTCTCCCTTGACTATATTGACCCAAAAGAGTGTGAAAATTTGAGTGGTCGGAGGCATGTGAAAGAAGCATCAAAATCTTGAATAATAGGCTTATTTCTGGTCCAGTGTTGACTTTACCGAAGGGTACCAAGGGCTTCGTTGTATATTGTGATGCATCCCGAGGGCGCTTGGGTATGTGCTTATGTAACATAGGAAATTAGTACACTATGCGTCTAGGAAACTTAAGGTGCATGAGAAGAATTATCCAACTCATTATATTAAGTTAGCATCCATGGTATTTTCCTTAAAATATGGAGGCATTACATTTATGGGGTCCATGTTGATGTGTATACCGACTGCAAGAGTCTTCAATATGTGTTTAATCAAAAGGAGTTGAATCTCCGATAAAGAAGGTGGCTGGAATTATGAAGGATTATGACATGAGTGTTCTCTACTACCCCGGAAGGCCAATGTGGTTGCGGATGCTCTAAGTTGTATGACCATGGGTAGTGTGTCTCATATAGATGAAGCCAAGAAACACCTAGTGAAAGAGGTTCATAGGTTTGTTATATTGGGTGTTAGATTAAAAGATAGTTCGAATGGTGGTTTCATGGTCCATCATAACTCAGATTTATCTTTTGTAGTTGGGGTGAAGTCCAAACTACACTTTGATCAAACATTGATCTAGTTAAAGGCGTCGCCTCTAGGTACACTTAATGAGGCATTCTACCTAGGGGGGATGGTGTCTTGAGGTATCAAGGAAGGTTATGTATTCCCAATGTAGATGTCTTTAGGAATCATATTCTTGAGAAAGCACATGAGTCTCGTTACTCCATTCATCCGGGTTCTACAAAGAAATATCATGACCCTAGAGAAGTGTTTTGGTGGGAAGGTTTAAAGAATGACATAGCGTAATCTGTTGGAAAGTTTCTAAATATCGAACAAGTAAAATCCGAATAGCTAAAGACAGGTGTTTTGCTTCAAGAAATCCAAGTTCCTACTTGGAAGTGGGAAGACATTAATATGGATTTTGTGGTTGGTTTTCCTAGGACACAAAAGCAATATGACTCCATATGGGTGGTTGTGGATAGGTTGACCAAATATGCTCACTTTATTCCCATCAAGTTCACTTATTCGGTGGAGGATTATGCAAGGATCTTCATAGATGAGATTGTATGTTGCCATGGTATTCCGTTATCCATTATATCGGAGAGGGGTGCACAATTCACATCTAGTTTTTGGAGGTCGTTCCAAAAAGGATTGGGTACCAAGGTGAAGTTAAGCACCACTTTTCATCCTCAAACGGATTGTCAAGTGAATGTAATATTCAAACCCTTGAGGATATGCTTAGAGCCTATATAATTGATTTCAAGGGGAATTGGGATAAACACTTGCCTTTGGTTGAGTTTTCTTACAACAACAGTTACCATTCATCTATATCTATAGCTTCGTATGAAGCTTTTATTGTAGGAGATGTAGATATCAAATTGGATGGTTTGAAGTGGGCGGGTCTTCACTTTTGGGTACCGAATTGATTTATAAGACTTTGGAGAAGGTTCATATTATAAGGAATCGCTTGAAAATAGACTATGTGCATGTAATGAATATTTAACTCTTATGAGTTGGGAATGATGTTTTGAGTTGCATTGTGTAAAAGGTCATGTGCTGTGATGATTCTGATTGTGACTCATGTTTTAATATGTTGTTGTTGATTGGGCTTCTAGTCTTGAGTCTATTCCTTTCTTTTAAATAATTTTAGTGTTTTTCGGGGACGAATGTTCCTTATGGGGGGATAATGTAATACCACGAAAGTGTAAAGCCTAATCTAGATCCTAACATGAGGTTATAATAGTTGTAACACTGTTTTAAAGCCAATTATAATGTATATAAGTCATTTAGGATGTTTTAGGATCAAAACGTAAAGGAACGTCCATGACATCTGGAAACTAGTTCAAGAATTCTAGTGTGCCTTAGCTTATTTGACTAAGTTTTAAGAGTTATAAAATGATGAAATTTCGTGGTAAGGTGTCTAACACATATTATAGATAGTTTATAGTGGAAACGTCCAGGTACAACTCCCCAAGGACTAACAAAGGAGCCTTGATGATGACCCTTGCAATTTGGCAAAAAGCTGCCAAAAGGCAGTATCTACCCACGAATTATAGGGAACGAGGCATCATTGGATCAACGGGACATCGATTCCTCCATCGACCAACACTTATACATTTTGTCTAATGGTCCATTTGGACCAGTCTCTTACACCAACGACGGGTGTGCAAGACAGAGGGGCACATGGGCGTGGACTAACCTACGGCCCGTCAGTCGGGGTCTCGAAGGTCAGGCCCCTGTGTTGCTTCCTTGTTTTACTTAATTCAATTATATTTTTATTTTATTTACGAGTTTATTTAGGTATTAGGGGTGGATAAATATGTTAGTTAAGTCTCTAAATAAACTACCCTAAGCCTAAAACCTCACTTAAATCTTATAATTCCCAATACCTAATTTGCTCTTCCTTCTCTCTTCTTTCTCTCTCCAAAAGAAACTCCAGAGAATACCAAAAAAGGAGGGTTCTAGGTATGCAAAGGATCAATTTTTATCCATCAAACATCATCAATTAGTGAGGTATGCGATTCCTTACATTTTTGGGATCTCTTTCCCCAAAGGGTTCCTCAAAGTTGATTTCAAAAATGTGAAATTCAAGTGGGTTTTTTTCAAACACGAAATAGGTCTTGTGAATTTCTTTTATGATTTCATTTCGTTATTATGAGTAGATTAACATGTATATTAACTTCATTCTACTGCTTCTTGATGAATTTACCTAGTTTGAGGAAGATGACCTTTTCCCCTTAACCCTATGTTGTGATCTTGAATTGAAGTGTATAGTATTGATACAATTGTCTTCTTTAATGTGTGAATTACTATTATATGTTGTTATTATGCCAATTTTTTAGTATATTTTTATATATTATAATCCATTTATGCTAGTTCTTGAGTAACTAACTTAGGTTGTGAAGTAGCTCATGAATTTTGCCTAAGTCTCTAACCCTAGGCTATGAATTAGTTATGAATTGTGTACTGATTCAGTTGACTTTATTATTATGTTGCTTACTATTGTGTGATGATATTACACCCATTGTTGGGATGAATTGGAGGGTTGATGGTAAGACCTTGATGATGGCTTATGAAGGAATAGGGGTAAGTCTTGTGATCTCAATTCTTTATTTAAATTATGAATACTTCTGATTGATTGATGATATTGTATTGAAGTATAACTTATGTTTAGATTGATAGGGCTGGTATGATTTTCAATAGGAATGCCTTGAAATATATCTTGTTAGACGTTGGGTAAGATGTAAATGTTATAAGGATGGTGATGATTTACCGATATACATTATTATGATGTGATTATGTAAATGTGCTAACCTCACATGAATGAATTGCAATGAAAGGAAAATACTCATGCAATTCATATTAAGCTGTGATGATGACTATATAAGGAATAGACCCTCTGAACTACGTTAAGTTATGATAGGTTAAGCTATGATGAGTAATAAAGTTATTAAAGACATTTGAAAAGGGACTCTAGCTTAGAACCAAGGAACTAGAGTTATGAGTGTCATTTCCACACAAGTAAGGTAGGATCACTAATGTACTAATCAGATTGGAGACTATAACGCATGTAGCATAAATAGGGTCCCAACTACATCTCATAATTCGTCAACTATGTTGACCCCGTAGGTATAATAGATAGTGGATCTATATAGAAGCTATGTTCATGTTTTGTTACTACATTGGCAAGTATTCTGCCTTCCTTGGGTGTAGGGTTCCATGACACTGCATTCCACATTAGGTCATGTGGTCTATGTCGGTTAAGGAAAGATGTTCCCAAAAGTTAAAATGAAGTAAGTTAAAATGAAGTAATGAAGTGAGCTCTAACTAGAATGACCTAAGGGGTTTAGCTTGGTCTAGGTAGGGGTATGGGACTCTACCTATACGTTGAAATAGTTAGTCTTGACGGAAGTCTTCGGAGGATGTTCCTATGTATGTATATGCTTATAAATTTAAATGTTATGAATGTGATGATCTTACATGTTAATGATGCTATGTGATGATGGTTTCACTTATGAACAGGTGTCTGGTCTCTAATGTTAAAGTGTGATGTTTTTTACTCTTAATGATATGTTATGTGAAGTTGGTCATTATTTATGGTTCTTGTTAGGTTTACTTGATTGAGTGAAGTTATGGGGCTTTTCTTAGTCATTGCACTAGTGGACTTGGTGAGGGTTCATGAGTAATATTCTTGATTTGGTTATGATGTTATGAACTCTTATACATGTTTGTTGGTAATATAACTTGATAATGGAGTTTTCTTGATTATTGCTCAATCATGTTGATATGCATGTTGACTTGACTAGACTTAGTATTGTTGGTCTTGTGATGTACATGGTCTCGACTTAATTAATATGTATAATTAACTTGTCTTGAATGTGCATAAGGTTTTTCAATGTAAACTGCATATTTTTAATGAAATGTCCCTTTATAGCATGATTTCGAAGTAGTGTGTGCATATGGTCTCATACTTAGTACAAGTGGTGTGCTAACCCAGTTTCTCCTTTCCCCCCCAACATTTTAGATTCCGGTCATTGAACGGTACGGGACAACTTTTGAAGGAAGACTTAAATCCTCATTCTCGAAATTGGGTAGGTCCTCACCACTTCGAGGATAATGCCACTTTCTAGCATTTGATCTTTATTAGCCTTAAAGACACTTTGTTCATTTCCTTTCATTTGAGTACTAATGATTGTATAGCCTATATGTGGATCTTATTGTATTGATATATGGTCTAGGCCCAATTGCTATACTCTTGTTTAGATTGTTATGGGATGAGATTTCCTTTTTAGACTATGTTATATCTTATATATTTACATGTGCCATAAAAGTAGAAGACTATGTCATCTTCTTATACGAAAGGTCTATGTGTACTCAATATGAATATAATTATGTGTGTGCGAGTGGTCTATTTAAACCTCATGACAAGTACACGAAAAGTTTTAGATTTTCTACGTTTTTAACCTATGAATGTAATGATGTAATCTAAGACGCTAGTATTAGTTCTCTTCGAGGTCTAACAACCCCGGTTACGTCTAAGGGGTTCTCCCCGGATGTGTCACCTAAGCAGTCCTCAAAGCTACCCTAGATAAGTACTTTTTTTTTATAAAACGTACTTTATTTAGAATCCATATTTTCATTAAAATCCCATTTTGAGAGAAAACCATACATTTATAGGAATTCAAATATTTATCTTTGAAAGGCCTAGGGAACCCTCATCCTAGCATATTCAAAGCATACTCATGCCATGTGTAGATAGAATCTTGTTCCACCATGTACACATTGTAGAACTTCTCCAATACTAGAAAGCATCCCACATGATGAGAATAGGCATTAACCGACATAGACCATACTAGCTGCGCATGGAATGCGGAGTCTACCCTACTCTGATGGAGGGCGTTCTACTTGCGTAGGGTAGAACTAGGAAACATCCCATGTAGGTATATGATTAAGGAATATCAAGGGTTTCTTTGTACTCTAGTCTCAACTTAAGTAATCACTCCCCAAGCATATTCACTCGGTGCTAGCCATGTTGTCATAGAGTAAGTTCATCACAATGGAATATGAAAAGGTTCCATACTTTAGTAACTACCAAATCATAATACACCTTACAAAGGATGGGTCCACTAGGGATGTCACTCAATGGTCAAAAAGGATTGATAAATGACTTTCGTAGAGATGGTTTGATTCCATTCCAGCCAACCTATCCCTAAGTCCGTCATTCACATGGGAAGAACTCAGTTACGGTTTTCAACTTCAAGGATATCATAACCTTCTGTACTTTTTTTAAGGACATACATCAATCACTCATACACATACAAGACAAGGGTGCTTTAGCCTACCAAGTAAAGGGATCACATATTGACACATCTTTCATGCATCAAGAAGAGGGACTTAGGTCTACCAGATCAAGAACACCATTCATCATATCAATCATACAATGTCATTCAACCACCAAGTAGGGACACTAAGTCTACCACACAAGATACCCTATCAACACATGTAGGAACTCATCATAGTCTACCATAGTCACATATAATCATTTAAGAACAACATGTTTTAACCTCAAAAATTCATACACATCATTATCACGTAAGACACTTCCTAGCCTTCTATCATCATATACCATCACTTAAAGAAGATTCATAACATTTAGCATTCATCTAAGATCACCTAAGCATTACAATAGTACTTCACTACATACCTTCACATTATAAAAGATCACACATATAACATAACCTAACATAATCATATAAGCCATAACGTCTTCAACATGATCACCTTACTTTACATAAACATCTACACTATGCTTTCATATAAGCCCTAGCAAGATACTACTTCATTTGACATAAATAATGTCGACAAGGCCATAATCATCGCATAATCACCACCACCATAAGTAAATCATACCAATAAATAGTGATTCTATAATAATTCTACAAAATATAGAGAGATCAAGTCAACTTACCACCTTTCCATCATCATCATCCGCAATCCTTAGCCATTTCCATCAATTCAATTCACAAAGGCTCTTAGCAATAGCCATGAGAACAATTCCAAACTAAAAAGTGAACAATACCAATGATTATACAATATGATTATCATAAAATTATGGCAGCCTATATGCAATTCAATCATGATTTATACACAATTCAATATCACAATACAGTCTACACATGAATTAACTAATATGAAGACATGATCAAATCACCCATGTTATAGCCATATTTAGAGATTAGAGAAGATCAAGGGTTCAAGAAGATTTTTATTGTAAAATATCAATTATATATCAATAAACATCATATGTTAAGGTTTTAAAACATTTTATGCAAGAACCCATGGCTTTGAGTAGAAATTGGACTTTGTAATAAACTTTGAAATCTTTGAAAACACTTTGAAATTGGCTATAAAGTGATAGAAAGACATATATAAAGAAATCCCCCACCTTATAAGAAGAAAATCCATGATAAGTGAAGAGGAAACCTCCATGAATATAAAACTTAGCCCCCATCTCCATCTTAATCTTCTTGTTTGAGTTTTGAGACGGTTTTTGGGAAATGAGGGTTTTTTATTTGGGTTTTTGAAAATAATGTGTTGAAGACTAGTTTTAGGACATTAATATATTTATATTAATGATATAAACCTATTAAAACCAATCCCAACTAATAAATTATTAAAACTAAATTACACAAATGCCCCAAATTTATGCAGCCCGCCAAGGGACCATGTCCATCTTCATAGTCCGTGAAGGTGTTTCACGGCCATGTTGACGGCCTGTGGTCCATGGGGCACTGGAAAACATTGCCTTGACAAGAACCAGGAGGGTAAACCATGCCCACGACCTTCTTAACAGACCGTGGTAAATTCCACTAGCTGTGAAGTGTTCCGTGAATTTTGAGGCACTGTGCTACCAACTTGGGACAACCTTCGTTCTTTGGATAAGGCTTGTCCCTTTTGGCTAGGCTTCTTGTCAAGAACCTTCAACCAACATCTACTAGGGTATATTAGCCTCGATTATAACACATGCCTTGACATTGACTCTCTAAACTCATTAAAAGAAGGCATAAAATGACAATACACCACTTTGACACATATAAGAACATAGACGACTAATCGTCGAATATCTTGGTACTCTCTTGACGTTTAACTTCAAACTCAACAGGACTGACTTAGAAACTCCTATACACATTAATTATGCTATCTAGAATCCCTTAAAGTATGAGTGAAGCTCTAGATAATCCTAGTTCATTTTTAGGGTTTTTAGATAGGCTAAGCTTTAAGGGAGACAAACTCTCTCTCGAGCAACTTATCATATTTCAAATAGGTTCTTCTGAGATACCCACTTTCCACATGAAGACTAACTTATGACTTGACCAACTCATTCTGTTGATATGAGTGTGTAACGACCTACAAGTTAACCCTAGAAGAAAAGGCCACTCTTGAGTCGCCACACTACGTACTTGACCCTTCGGAGGTCTTGTACAAGCCTCTTATCTATCATTTATAACATAAGTATGAAAAGTAATGCAAAATTAAAACTTTTCACAACAATAATAATAAGGAACTTCATTTGTAAAACAAAGGAACAAGTCTCATCGTCACAAGCTAACTTAAAGAAACATCTTAAACATCATAAGGTCACGACCCTTTACATTGAGAGAACACATACTAAGTCTTAAAACAAGAAACTAAAAGAAACATATTCTATGTCCTTGAATATATGAGGACATACCAATCTTAAGACATTCAACTTCCCTAGCTTTTCCTTCTAAGATCCTTCACCTGACTTCAACCTATACTTTGGAATATAAAAAATCATGGGGTTAATACAAACATTATACTAAGCATGAGATTATGCAAAAACATACAAAAGAGGACATTTTAGTTGAAATAAACCTTTCATGCTATTTTAGTAAAACCTTCATGAATCAAGTCACAAAACCGCATACATATCATCATTTAGCATATAAGGTGAAACTTCCATAATTTCAAAATAAAGTCACACTTTACAGTAAACTCATATCATATAGACGTGTCTGATCCTAAGTTTTCCTAAGACTCACTAAGGTAAGACATGATAAAATCGCCCATACAATCTCTTCAATGCACACCTATGTGATTCTTAACACTACCAAATATAAGCATACATCATCTCATTTCACAAGTCAACATTCATTACTAAGATACTAGAAGAACATACATTCATTATTGTCCATACAAATAATTATTAGCACAATCAATTAAAGGAGAGAATCTAGAGGAGGTACTTTGAAAGACAAAGTCGTCAATACTTTTTAAGGTTCTTTGTTTCTTATTGTTTTCATAGAGATAAGTAGCTAAAGCCCTTGTTCTTGGGCTGCATCTACGGATTAAATATTTTTAATTAATGGTGTTATGAACTAATTTTTGGTTGTCATTATAAGTTACTTTTATATTCTTGTTTTAGTATTTCTTTACTAGATAAATATACTGCCTAAATCTTGAGTTGACCATAAGAGATATTAGATAGACCAGAGAATATAGAGAGCTCGATCTGCCCATTAAATTGAGGAGATTACTGTTCAAGAGTGACGCCCCGAGGACGAACACCTTGCTTGGTTATGAAATAGGATTAAATATAAATGATCACCAGATAGTCTATTTATCCCTGCTCAATGATGTAATTAGATAGGTAACTGGGGTCTGCGACGAGAGGTGTGTATCCCGGATCATACTATCAACTCTATAAGCTAGTAATTTGACAACTAAAATTAGTTCTAAGCCAATTATATGATACATAATATTCAATACATGTTGCAGCCCTGGGATTTTCAAATTTATTATTTAATTCCTACATTCTTTTCTTATGTCCCTCTTAAATAAATAATTAGGTCAGTATAATTTAGTAAAAATAGTTAATTGACAAGTCCTTTGGGTTTGATAGTCTACTTCATTTAAGAGCCAATATATTACTTCTGTAACGATGTACACCTGGATGTGTAATTGGGAGCGATATGGTACTCACTTTACTTCCCACTTTAAGAAGGCATTGCAAATTGGGTTGGGTACAAATGTAAGGCTTAGAACCACTTTTCATTGTCAAATGGATAGTCATGTGGAACACAACATCCCAACTCTAGAAGATATGATGAGTGCATGTGTTTTTGATTTCACAGGTGCTTAGTATTACAATCTACCATAGATAGAGTTTGTCTATAACAACAGTTACCACTCAATTACTGTTATTGATCCGTTTGAAGAATTTTATGGGTGAAGGTGTAAGTCTCTGGTGGGTTGGTTTAAAGTATGTGATTTTTCCTTTATTGGTCCCAAGTTAGTTTTGCATCCATAATTTTTTCAACTTATTTGAGATATGTTGACCACGACTGAAAGTCGACAAAAGTCCTATGCCTACAATAGAAAGACAGACTTAGAGTTAGAGGTAGGTGACTGGGCGTACTTGAAGATATCACCCATGAAAAGGGTAATGAAGTTTTGTAGAAAGAGGAAGCTTAGTCCCCGGTATGTGGGCCCTCATAAGATATGAAACGTGTTGGAAATGTTGCTTATGAATTGAAATTTTCTAATGAATTGGCTATGATTCACTTAGAGTTCCATGTCAGCATGCTCACGAAGTGCATTGGTCATCCGGTATCTACGGTTCACTTAGAGTTCCATGTCAGCATGCTCAAGAAGTGAATTGGTGATCCGGTATCCATAGTTCCGTTATAAGGTCTTGTATTTGATCAGAATCTTCCCTATGAAGAGGTCCTAATTGAGATTTTTGACCGGCAAGTGAACAACTAATTTTAGAGTGATACATTGGGATAATGAAGTAGCTTCTGTCAAAGTTCTATTGAGGAACAACTAAGTTCATAGTGATACTTTGGAAGCTGTGGCCGATAGGAAATCCCTTTATCCTCATCTTTCTCCTTCGTCTCCTAGTCAAAGATGAGGTTAGTAGTTCCTGTTAGTTCCTACTGTATTGGAAGTCGTGTGTATTGTTGAGCTTTTCATTAATTCCTCTATGTGTTCATGTTCTTCTGATAGTTCATGTTTAATATATCTTGAGTTTTCATGAAATTTTAAGTTCCTCATGGTTTATTTTCACTTTAGAATTTTGATGGTGTACTTTACTTCATGAGATGTTGTATCGAACATGCTTTGTTATGTTTTGATAAAAAATGGGATAGTGGCTCTTTTATGTTAATGTTGAGATAATTTAAGTAGGAGAAGATCGTTCCTCCTTTTATGATTTGAAATGTGTAGTTTTGTGCAAATTGGGTTGTAGATGTAGTTACTACTTCATTGAAATGCATTGCTATTATTTGAGGATTGAGTTGATGTTTCCCCCGTCACATATTGCATTATACTTATGTTTTATGCTTTTTCGACTGCTAGTGGTGAGTCTTTATTTACATTATAGGTATTTAGAGTGTCATTTGAGGATAAATTTTCCAAACGGGAAGATATTGTAACACTCTGGAAAATTATAGATTAAACTAGAGCCTAAACGTATGATTAGAAATTGTAAAATGAACCCTCAAACTTTAAGTAAACCATCTAGGGTTAAAATAATGTAGAGGGGTCAAGGTCATAAGGCAAGTTCTAGGGCCAAGGGGCCAAGCAAAGGGGAAAAGGCCAAGGCTACCCCTAGCAATTAGCTACTGCCCAACTCTTCATGTGATAGACCAGTAGTAGTGGTTCTCCCACTGCTTGTGAAGGTGGACGTGTCCTTGCCCTGGCAATGAAAATTTTGCACCCATAAATTATAGACACTGCCACAAACACCGTGGGAAACACCACAGCCCCTGGTGGACCTCACACACCATGCAAGTGGTCATGAAGGTCACTTGGAATGATGTCTCTACGGATTTTCCAATGTCTTGCCCTCACAAGACCATGTCATGACCATAGCCATCACAATAGACCGTGGTCTTCACTGATCGTGGGAGGCTCAATGGTCTTTATTTTGTTATTTGTAAGCTTTTCCCTCAAATGAGGATACTGACTCAACCCTCACGAGCAGCACCAGAGGTGGGGGTGCTCCTCAAGGCTCGTGAGGTGAGGTCGCGAGCCTGGAAGGGTTTGTTAATGAAAGTTAATTAGGTCAATTCTTTTTTAAGTCAAATTAATGTGGGCTGTTTTATGGTATTTTAGTGTTAAAATATAAATAGGCTTTAAGTCATTTTCATCCAATTAAAACACTCAAACTTAAAACCCAAAATTATACTTCCAAACCCAACTCCCTCAAATATTTCTCTGTCTACCAATTTCATCCATTGATGAACACTAAAAGATTCAAGAATAAGTTTCATGTTCCAAGATTTCCATCCCAATTTCGTGGAAAAACTTCAAACAAGGTATAGGAACTTTCATTCATGAAACTTCTTGCTCCATGAAGCCCTTCCGATCTAATTTTCGAAATTGGGAATTTTTTCAAAACTAGGGTTTTTGATTCTAACCATCGGTTCTTCTGAAAATCTTTGTTTATGTTGGTTATCTTATAATATAATTAAATTGATGTTTAATGAGGTTTTTATTGTGGAATTTCCCTAGAACACATGTTTTTACCCCATAATCACAACATTTTGAAATTGAGATAAGTTTTATGATGCAATGTGAATTCTTAGAAAGATATCTATGTTAATTTACCTAGTTGGTATTGTTTTCTTCATGATTAAAGTATTAATTCTATAAATCATTGAAAGATATGATATATGGTACTTGAAGGGTAAATTGTAAATTATTGAATTTTCAAATATGACCTTGAAGGGAAGTTTGAAGGTAGTCTATATTTAAGATTGTCGATACATATTAATTGTTTGATCAACTTTGAAGGTTGAGCCGCTTAAATTTCATGTGTTTATGTATGAAGTTATGTTCCACTTAAATGGTGAACATCCAATGACTAATGTCTGAATTATTGTATTGTCGAAAGACCAGTTTCAATTATGACTACACATGATTAAATATGAATTGTGTTGGGTTATTATCTGATGATTCTAAGGTTAAAGGTAGTTCTCTTAATGTTGAATTAATGAGATATGTTATAATTTGGGTTGAATGAAGTGTAATATACTCCTTCACATTTGAAATTGTAATTCAACCTAACTATATATAAGTTTGAGAATAATGCTTAGCACCGAGAAGATATGGCAAATAATGTAGAGAACTTCCCACTAGTTTTAGGTCGGGTCATCTACATATGCTCTCATGATATGGACACTCTCTATCTAGCACAATAGGTCAGGTTTCTCCCATAACTATGTGCCCGCATAGGTCTTACCTAGTCTATCAACATTATAGCTATATATGTCTTCTATCTTAGGAAAGTAGGACGCCTTTTTCGGTGTGGGGTCATACGACACCAGATTCCATGTAGCTCACATGGTTTATGTCAATTAATGTACTCCTCCCTATTTAATAAGATAAATAATATAACTTGAACTATACTAGGGAGGTCTTGAGTAGTTACTTTATAGGAGTGGGGGTATTGAACATCACTTTTATATTGAATAAGTGAGCTGTGAAAGGTTTTTATGGTTGGTTCATTAATATATGGTAAGAGAATGAATGTATGATTTATGTTCATTCTATTGTTGTCATGGAATGACTCTCCTTATCTATATGTGATGAACATTGTTATTCACCATTATGTATGACTATGAATTATTGATGAGGTCTAAAGTTGATATGAGTAACTAAGGTGATTCATAAAGGATACTTCATTTAGTTTGTATTATGGGATGCCAAATATATATTGTAAATGTATACTTCTAGGGTTTCTTAGGATTTTGACATGTAGCAGTTTGTTACTTCGTCAAGCTCTCATTATCCTTTTCCTTATACTTAGTCCTATTTGAGAAACAAAGGTCAGGACATGTAATTATTTCAATTCCACAATTTATGTATTTAGAGTATAGTACACTTGACAAAAGAATTCGGTGTTTTTTTGCATAAAGAATAAGGTTTCTACATTATTTTGTTTTGCTTTATATTTCCACATTCTTTTTTTTGTTTCATTGGGTTGAGATTGACTTGTCTTGGTTGGAGTATAAATGTGCCACCACATCTTTTTTTGCTAGTTGTCCATATTTTGTACTTGCGCTATATTGAATAACTGATATAATCAATATTGTGTCTTAACTTCGTAGGATTAATCACCCTTGTCTTAAATGAATGAAAAGAGTGAAAGTCTAGGATCAGTAGACCTAAAGTAGGTGCCCTTCTATGCAAGAATAATATGGAACCTTGAATATGACAAGAAGGTTGAGACTGAGCTATCCTAATGAACATTGATTTGCATCCCCTACGGACTCTATCTTGGTAGACTACTATGAGTTGGTAGGACTTAGAGATGATACCTTCTCAAATACTAATACGTGAATGAACTTACTCTTTGAGAACAGAGGAAAAGCACCGAGTGGATATGCTTGTGGTAGGAGGTCTACTTGAGGATGAGACTAGAGTGCAAATAAGACCTTGATATCACTTAAACCATGTGCCTACATGGGATGTATCTTTAGTTATGCCTTTGGCAAGTAGAACACCTTCCATGGTGTAGAGTTCTTATGACACCGAATTCCACACCTAGTTGGTGTGGTCTATGTTGGTTAATGCCTATTCTTATCATATGGGATGTTCACTCTAGTATTGAAGAAGTTCTACAACGTTTAGGTACAAGAATGGGATGCTATTTATACATGGGACGAGTAGGCTTTGAAGATGCTAGAATGAGGTCGCTACTTCCAAGACCATTATGTGTAGTCCCCTAATTGATTAGTTCTAGATTAAATTACTATAATGAATAGTTCTTGCTTAGTAAAAGAATGTTGAATTGAAAGATACTGTCACGACCCAAAACCGGGGCCGCGATTGGCACCCACAATTTCCCTCCTATGTGAGCGAACCAACCAATCTAACCCTTATCATTTTAACATATATCAACAGAAAATAATGCGGAAGACTTAAACTCATTAAATAAAACAAATCAACATCTATTAATTCCCCAAAATCTGGAAGTCATCATCACAAGAACATCTATCTCAAATT